>NC_084551.2:34585000-34752500 GCF_033978685.3 Nerophis lumbriciformis | reverse complement strand
AGGGGTCACATCCAAGGAGGAGGAGAAGGCACACAGTAGCGCTCCTTTGCCTTTTTCGCTGTATTTCCTTTTTTTTGTTGCTGTGGAAAGGGGTCGCTTGCTTTATGTGTGAAGAGGTAGGAGACGCGATTGCATTCATTGATTGTGCGTGTGCATGCGTGAGAGGGGCTTGCAGGTGCGTGCGGTTGCAGGTAACGTGGATTCCTCATATCGCAGGTCAGAAACTTGTGCGTAAATTCTGCTGTGTGTGTTGATTATATGAGGATCGTGCTTATTTCCATCAATATGTCAGGAAAATTTTTTTTCCTATCGATCGATTCTATATATACAGTATATATATATATTCATGGGATGTTTTAAGCTCATTCGTCAGTTGTTTGCTTCTTTCACAAGAACTGCAGCTTGTAGTGGTTATAGTTTATACGTCCACCTGCCAGAAGAATACAATCCTGGCATAACTTTGTTGCAAGTACTGTTTTATTCATTGAACCGGGGAGAGACAGATTCCTCAGTCTGTGTGAGTAATAACGAGCATCAGAGGTGAGAAGGAAGGAAAAGTGAGGGGTGAAGAGAGGAGACAGTGTTGGTTCTATCTGGATGGACAATGGGCACTCACACGGTGGTTCCCAATTTGAGCTGTCAATCAAATTGGTGCTGTGTTTGTCTATCTTTTCTCCTTTTGTAAAATTGCAGAAATCAATTTTTTTTAAACACGCTATTCTCTTAGTCTGCCAAATATGTAACCACTTTTAGCTAACTGATTGATACTTAGGTGGAAACATAAAAGTGGTTTGTAAACTATAATGCACAAAACCCAAAACCAGTGACGTTGGCACGTTGTGTAAATGGTAAATGAAAAACGAATACAATGATTTGCAAATCCTTTTCAACTTATATTCAATAGAATAGACTGCAAAGACAATATATTTAATGTTCGAACTGGGAAACTGATTTTTTCTTTGCAAATAATCATTAACTTAATTAATGGCAGCAACACATTGCAAAAAAGTTGTGTGTTACATGGCCTTTCCTTTTAAAATCACTCAGTAAACATTTGGGAACTGAGGAAACCGATTTTTTAAGCTTTTTATGTGGAATTATTTCCCATTCTTGCTTAATGTACACCTTAAGTTGTTCAACAGTCTCTGTTGTGGTATTCTACACTTCATAATGCGCCACACATTTTCAATGGGAGACAGGTCTGCACTACAAGCAGGCCAGTCTAGTACCCACACTCTTTTACTATGAAGCCACTCTGTGGCTTGGCATTGTCTTGCCAAAATAAGCAGGGGCGCCCATGATAACGTTGCTTGGATGGCAACATATGTTGCTCCAAAACCTGTATGTACCTTTCAGCATTAATGGCGCCTTCACAGATGTGTACGTTTTTTTTTATTGATTGAGACTTTTATTAGTAGGTTGCACAGTGAAGTACATATTCCGTACAATTGACCACTAAATGGTAACACCCGAATAAGTTTTTCAACTTGTTTAAGTCGGGGTCCACTTAAATTGATTCATGATACAGATATATACTATCATATATACTATCATCATAATACAGTCATCACACAAGATAATCATCAGGGTGAATACATTGAATTATTTACATTATTTACAATTCGGGGTGTGGAGGAGGGGTGGGGGTGGGGGGGGGGGGGGTTAGGTTTGGTTGTTATCATCAGTCATCAACAATTGAGAACAGAGAAATGGATATTGAAACAGTGTAGGTCTGACTTGGTAGGATATGTACAGCAAGTAGTGGACATAGAGAGAGAGAGAGAGAGAGAGAGAGAGAGATCAGAAGGCATAAAAGTATCTACATTTGATTGTTTACATTTGATTATTAACAATCCGGGGAGGGTGTTAGTTTAGGGTTGAAGTTGCCTGGAGGTGTACTTTTATTGCGGTTTTGAAGGAGGATAGAGATGCCCTTTCTTTTATACCTGTTGGGAGCGCATTCCACATTGATGTGGCATAGAAAGAGAATGAGTTAAGACCTTTGTTAGATCGGAATCTGGGTTTTTCGTGGTTAGTGGAGCTCCCCCTTGTGTTGTGGTTATGGCGGTCATTTACGTTAAGGAAGTAGTTTGACATGTACTTCGGTATCAGGGAGTTACTCATGCTTTGGGCACTAATACACCCCCATACCATCACAGATGCTGGCTTTTGAACTTTGCACCTAGAACAACAGTTTCCAAAATCAATTTGAAATGTGGACTCGTCAGACCACAGAACACTTTTCCACTTTGCATCAGTCCATCTTAGATGAGCTCAGGCCCAGCGAAGCTGGCGGCGTTTCTGGGTGTTGTTAATAAATGGCTTTCACTCTGCATAGTAGAGTTTTAACTTGCACTTACAGTTGTAGCGACGAACTGTATTTACTGACAGTGGTTTTCTGAAGCGTTCCAGAGCCCATGTGGTGATATCCTTTACAGACTGATGTCGCTTTTTGATGTAGTACCGCCTGAGGGATTGAAGGTCCGTAATATCCTCGCTTACGTGCAGTGATTTCTCCAGATTCTCTGAATCTTTTGATGATATTACGGACCGTAGATGGTGAAATCCCTAAATTCCTTGCAATAGCTCGTTGAGAAATGTTGTTCTTAAACTGTTGGACAATTTACTCACGCATTTGTTCTCAAAGTGGTGACCCTCGCCCCTTCCTTGTTTGTGAATGACTGAGCATTTCATGGAAGCTGCTTTTATACCCAATCATGGCACCCACCTGTTCCCAATTAGCATGTTCACCTGTGGGATGTTCCAAATAAGTGCTTGATGAGCATTCCTCAACTTTCTCAGTCTTTGTTGCCACTTGTGCCAGCTTTTTTGAAACATGTTGTAGGCATCAAATTCCAAATGAGCTAATATTTGCAAAAAATAAAGTTTTCCAGTTCGAACGTTAAGTATCTTGTCTTTACAGTCTATTGAATTAAATATAGGTTAAAAAGGATTTGCTAATCATTGTATTCTGTTTTTATTTACGATTCACACAATGTGACAACTTCACTGGTTTTCGGTTTTGTAGCACCGAGTTAAGGTGCTTAAGGCCCTTAGCCTACACTAAAATTGGCATAGTGAAGTTGTCGGAAGTAGCAGCTTTTACATGTTTTAGATTGAGTTGGACATGTTTTCATCCAGTAATCAAAATATTTATCATAGTTGTATTTTTTTCCATGGCAATTTGTGGCCCTGCGGTGCTTTTAATCCATCTCTGTACATGCATTTCATCACTTTTTAGGCCAAAAAAAAATGAGTAAGCACAAGAATTTTCCAAATTAATTTTTAAGAAAGTTTGGGAAGTTTTTTTGTACATTTTAACATAGAAGACTAAGGGCCTGAGCTACTAAAGGTGCTAATGATGTGTGAGTTACCACTAATTGTATTACCAATCTGATACCGAGTAAAATTCAGGCTGGTATCGGCAGTACTGATCCGATACTGATACTTTGTGAAAATCTACCCAAAATTTTTGGTCAAATTTGAAATGTAGTGTATTTCAAGTGTTGCTGCTCTTGTGGAATCATCTGTAAACAATATAAAAACACAGGGCGAAACAAATGAATGCGTTATCTTATTCATATTCAACTCTGTATGTAGTGTCACCTAAAATTTACATTTAAATACTATATATTTACAATTGATACTGAGTGACTCATTTTATTTGACAGTAATTTTCTTAAATATAGAAATGACCGCCTGAATGACTGAGCACAGCACAATGTACCACTGCACTTGGGCATTACATTGGGTTGGATTCCAATTCCAACCCCCACATTGGGTTGGAATTGGGGGTTAAATCACCAAAATGATTCCCGGGCGCAGCCACCGCTGCTGCCCACTGCTCCCCTCACCTCCCAGGGGGTGATCAAGGGTGATGGGTCAAATGCAGAGAATAACTTCGCCACACCTAGTGTGTGTGTGACAATCATTGGTACTTTAACTTTAACTTTAACTTTACATACATAGGCAGAAGAAAAAGTAGTTCCCAGCAATCGCGTTTCATTTAGACAAGATCTCAATGATTTAGTTACTTTATACTGTGTTCCTGTTAATGGTAAACATTACATTATCCCAAATAGCAAAAGTATTAAAATTATGGATAATTTGATTTGAGAATCGATATTAGAGCATAAAGATCTGTAATCGGGAGTATCGATATTTCAATATCGATACGCACATCACTAAAAGTATCACACTTGATAGGGCACGCAAAGCTGATTTACTAAACTTGTGGGCAGAGGATTGCGTCTCTTAAAGGGGTCACATTATGATTTTTTTAATACATTTATAACACTTCCTTGTGGTCTACATAACATGTAATGGTGGTTCTTTGGCCAAAATGTTGCATAGATTATGTTTTACAGACCATGTTCAAGCCGCTTTCTGATCGTCTCTTCAGGATGTGCCGTTTTGTTAGCGGTCTTATTTACATGCCTCCACTTCGACTTCCTCTTCTCTTCGTTCAGCATGTTGTAGCTTTTAACGCTTCCATATGGTGTCCACTGACAGATATAAGTCAGAACTATACGCTACTTTGTATTAGGAATGGCAACAACGGAGGATGCATGTGCATGTACGAGCCAGTCTGCTCCACAACAAGAGTATAGAGAAAAATAAGGATCTTATTGACTACAACGTTGGACTAAAATGGTGGACTCACGCAAAGCTGTTTGGGTAAATTTATACTATATATGGAGATATCCGCTGATGTCACCAACAGGAAAATCGCCACCAATTGTGCAAATTGGAAGGAAATATGAAGGAAAGCAAGATTGTTTTATAAATATCTCCTCCATGGTTTGATTTAAAATTTTTGAGACTTATGCAGATCCCAAATATACAAAAAAGGGACTAATAGGTAGGAAACGTTGGTTTTGCATAATAGGTCCCCTTTAAGTGAGCAGTATAAGAAGCACAATCTGTTGTGTCTGTCTTCATTATTTATACACAATATATGCTGATCATTACAACACCCACAATACTGGGAGGATAAAATGTAAATATAATTATTTAGCACACGCAGTGGGATTAATCAAGACTGAAATTGGTCAGGGGCCTCTGTTTTGCAGCTTTACTTAGAACGTCTAGAAAGGACGCGCAAATTGTCAGTTCCGTAAGAATGGCTGTGACAAGGAGGTGATCGCGCTACAGCTCCCACCTACGTATGCTTGTCAACATATATGGACTGTCAAAAACTAAAATAGTAGACATACCGTCTATTCTGCAATATCATTTTATAATTCTATAGCTGCTGGATGGCTTAAGGGCATGATCAAAACATATTCAAATTATGTGTTCTTGGTGCACTGCAAAAAGTCAGTGTTCAAAAACAAGGGAATAAAATACAAATAATAGGGGTATTTTACTTGAACTAAGCAAAATTATCTGCCAATAGAACAAGAAAATTTGGCTTGTCAAGACTTTCCATAACAAGTCAAATTAGCTAACCTCAAGGAACCCCAAAATACCTTAAAATAAGTATATTCTCACTAATAAGTGCACTTTTCTTGATATAAAAAACAAATATGAGACCTTTTTTCCTCAATATGTTGAAAAATATTCTTAAATTAAGTAAATGCTAGTGCCATTATCTTGACATAATGATATGCGCTCGGCATTACATTTCTTGAAACCAGCAAACTTATACTAAAACTAGTTTATTGTTCCTAATGGAAAGGCAACAAGGCAACCGCTTGTTACTCTCGGGGTCTACGAGCCGCTCAGGCAAATCATATTGTCTAAGGTAAAAAAAAAATTAAATTGTAATTTTGAAGAATTTATCTGAATGTGCATGAACTATTTCTGTTCAAAAATGTTAGAAATGTCAAATGTCAGTTTATTGTACTGTGCCAACTGTACTACTATAAGAGTACCGTATTTTTCGGACTATAAGTCGCAGTTTTTTTCATAGTTTGGCCGGGCTCCAGTGCTATTTATATATGTTTTTTCCTTCTTTATTATGCATTTTCAGCAGGTGCGACTTATACTCCGGTGCGACTTATACTCCGAAAAATACGGTACATCTTTTCTATTGTTTCATTGAAAATAAAACTGCAAAGTCCATTTGGCTGTCATCTGTTTTAATTATGAGACACAATTGTGTCAAAGTCATGATTTTTTATTTCACGCATGAAATAAGAAATTATTACTTTGAAAAAGCAGTTTCATACTTGTGAGTGTTGATGACACAGCTTTGCATCAGTTGATATTCTAGTTTCAAGCATGTTTTACTCAACATAGGTCATAAAATCTCAGCAAAAATCTGTAATATCTTACTGAGATAATTTAGGACCAAAACCCTTAAAACAAGTAAAACACTCTAACATAAAATCTGCTTAGTGAGAAGAATTATCTTATCAGACAGAAAATAAGCAACTATCACCCTTATTTGAGATATTTAATCTTACTTAGATTTCAGTTTTTGCAGTGTGTCTGCTGGCGTTTTTTCTATTACGTTTGTTTTTCCATATAGAAGATATATTATTAACATATCTTCTATATGGGAAGAAAAACTTATTGCAATATGCATTTTCTTGCTTGTGCATCGCCGCTTGATAACATGGCTTTGCAGTAAATGAGTGTCTCCATTGTGAAAGTTGCGTAGCTCACATAAAAACCTCATTTAAGTAAAGCGGTCTGCACTAGTTATCAATTGTACAAAGAGTTTTAGTAGATCACACGCTACACGGTCACCAATAATACACACAATTTTATAGTTTGCACACACTGTCTAGTGCGTGGAATTTGGATCTTAGTAGAACAGTCCCAAAGTGGTTGAATTATGTTTGCATGACTGTTAAGGTAAATTGAATATAGTGTTGGTAAACAGACATCTTATCTGTGTGGAAGTGTATTTGCACCTTAGATCAGGGGTGTCCAAACTTTTTGAATGGGGGGCCGAATTGGGCTAAAAGAATTTGCCTGGAGGCCGAAAGCCAACTGCATGCAAAATAACCGAATATATATATATATATATATATATATATATATATATATATATATATATATGTATATGTGTGTATATGTATATGTATTTCTATATATATATATATGTATGTGTATATACAGTATGTATATATGTGTGTATGTATGTATATGTATATATATATACAGTATGTATGTGCATATATATATATATGTATATATATATATATACGTATATGTATGTATATATATATATATATGTTTATATAAATATATATGTATATGTATATATATATATGTATATATATAGGTGTATATATATATGTGTATGTCTATATATATATATATAGACAATGTGTATGTATATATATATATATATATATATATATATATATATACAAAGTATATATATATATATATATATAGACAATGTGTATGTATATATATGTATGTATATATATATATATATATATATATATATACACAGTATATATATATATGTATACATATGTATATATATAATACATAGTGTATATATATATATATATATATATATATATATATATATATATATACACACATAAATATATATATACACACATAAATATATATATATATATATATATATATATATATATATACACACATAAATATATATATATACATAGTATATACATGTACATATATATAAATATATTAGAGATGTCCGATAATATCGGCCTGCCGATATGTCCTGTATGTAATATCGGACATTATCGGTATCGGTTAATTTATTATCTGTATCGTTTTCTTTTTTTCTTTTTTTTTTCTTTTTTAAATTAAATCAACATAAAAAACACAAGATACAATTACAATTAGTGCACCAACCCAAAAAACTTTCCTCTCCCATTTACACTCATTTACACTCATTCACACAAAAGGGATGTTTCTTTCTGTTATTAATATTCTGGTTCCTACATTATATATCAATATTTATCAATACAGTCTGCAAGGGATACAGTCCGTAAGCACACATGATTGTGCGTGCTGCTGGTCCACTAATAGTACTAACCCTTAACAGTTAATTTTATTCATTTTCATTAATTACTAGTTTCTATGTAACTGTTTTTATATTGTTTTACTTTCTTTTTTATTCAAGAACATTTTTAATACCCAATCATGGCACCCACCTGTTCCCAATTAGCCTGCACACCTGGTTCCAAATAAGTGTTTGATGAGTATTCCTCAACTTTATCAGTATTTATTGCCACTTTTCCCAACTTCTTTGTCACGTGTTGCTGGCATCAAATTCTAAAGATAATGATTATTTGCAACAACAAAAAATGTTTATCAGTTTGCACATCAAATATGTTGTCTTTGTAGCACATTCATGGAAACGGGGTTTGTGTATATATATATATATATATATATATATATATATATATGTATGTATGTATGTATGTATGTATGTATGTATGTATGTATGTATGTATGTATGTATGTATGTATGTGCATATACAGTATATCTATGTGTGTATATATAGTTATTTTGCATGTGTGTATATGTATATCTATGTACATATGTGTATATACTGTATTTATGTGTGTGTATGTATTATAATAAAATAATGGATATATAATTAATAACTTTTATAATTGAATACAAAGATTATGTGGAAGTTCAACTCCTACCTTGTTTACTTCCGTGACGACCTCTTTAAAGCTTTGTAATCCATCAGAAATATCAAGCACCTAAACATGGATAAGTGTGTAGAGTGTTTTTGCATTTTTTCCCATTATGCCTTGCATATGGGTGTAATTTTGATGTTTTTATGATGAAGGGACTTTTTTTTTTTTTTTAAATATTCACAATATTTAGTGAGCAGGTAGTGTTTTGTGTGACCATGTGTGTTGACTTTTTGTGCTGGTTGAATTTATTTTTCTGTGCCGTGGGTCGGAAAGGTTGTTTGGATTGGGTAATATAAATGCAGGGAATTTTAATAGGGTGCACATCAAGTGAATCTGCATTATGCATATAATTCGCAGAATTGTGATAAATAAAGGACTAATAAAAACACTCTGCCTGGCCAGTTTGCTCATTAAACTCCTGCCAGTCTCGCAGGTCAAATTGAAGGCACCAGAGAAGTCTTACGTTTTTGCAGCAATTTCTTAATAACAGTAGAGTGCTACTGTTGTACAGAGGAACTGGGATCAGTGTAAACACAGATCCTTGCATTGGCATTTTAACCTCCTTAATGCAGCACCCACTACAGCGGACACATTTGTACCTTGTATAACAGGTCTGTTTACTGATAACTGATCAAATAAATGGACCAAAAAAAATGTCCACTCCAGAGGATGCTGGTTCTCAAAATAAGGACAATAGTAAAGGGAGAAGTTTGGGCGCCCTGGTCCTCAGCTTTCTGGAAATGTGGCCTCAACAGCAATTTGGCTTTATTAGGGTCTCCTCTTTTAGATACATCACAAAGAAAATTTACCAATTTTATATTAAGTTTTTATAAATTATTAGGTTTTGGTGGGCAAATATGGGTCGAAAGGATTTAGCATGTTTAAACGTTCAAATTTTTTTTACTAAACTACGAACAATTCATGTAATTTAAAAAAATATTATTAGCACCGTGTTGTTTCAAATAGAGGAGGAACCTGAATATCAGACAAATCCAAGTTTTGGCCAAAAGACAACATCTTTTATCATATTTTTAATATCAATTAAATGTAACTTATTCTGTTTTTTGATAACTTACACACGTTTTGAGACACTTGTTGAGCGGGTCTCTGTGTTTCCTGTCACTTTGTGGTGTGTGACAGGAAGAAACTCTCAAAGGTCGCTTGGGGAGAAGTCATTTGGTGCCACCTGTTGGCTTGCACCACCTGTAGACTCGAGACAAAGGACCACCTTTCTTTTTTTTTTAACTTATTTTCTGGGGAAAAAATCTTATATTTGGGTCAGTGCTGAAGTTGTATAACCGTCATTCTTGTTGAATTAATCTTCAATAAATTATTCGGTTATCCATACCAAGTTGACTGGGGTGTGCCCTCTTAACTCATTATTCATACTGTATAATAAAAGATTTTCCTGGTTCTTGTATGTTTCCTCAATTATAATTGAACTATAGTAATGTGTTGTTAAAGGTCAAAGGTCCTCTCGTCTTCTCGCCTCTTCTCATCCAACAAAGTCCTCCTCTGTTTCAGCATCCGCCGTGTGGGCGTGAGCCTTGGAGGCGGCTCCGTGGTCAGTGTACTTAAACTGCCCAATGACTGCTGTGTAATTGTTTTAAAGTGGGCGGTATAAAAGGCTAACTGATTCCAGATCAGCCCCCTAGGGGCTGTGCATGAGGTGGGGGGAGGCAGCAAGGTGGATCTTTGTGACCCATCGCGCCTCCTCAGAGCTGAATGGCATTCCTGAAGCTGTCACTGGATGTCTTGTCCCAATTAGCATTTTATTGTTTCATCAATGTGGTTTCCTTTCTTCTCTCTTCCAGGTCAGTGTTACTGCTTGTAAGGATGTTCGCTCAGGATTATTTGTGGGCTCCACTGGTGTTACTGGTTGTCGTTTCCCTTTTCCCGAGTAAAGCACAGGATCAAGGTAGGATTTTGAACATCCCTCTTCATTCTTCACTCTTTTGTTTTACCTCCACTTCATGATCATTCTTATGTCAACTTCACTTACAGTTTTGACCTTTTCTATATTGTGTTTTATCAACCTCCTCCTCAGTAAACTTTTCACGTGGTTTCCCTCTCTGCGTCATCTCAGTTTTGATGAGATGGCTCAGGCCCATCAAATGACATCACATACACACGCGCACAGGCTTAAACAGGATCCCATCACCTCTATCACGGTACCGTCTCAGCCCAACGCCACTGCACCGCTTGCCACCTGGCTGCAGATGCCGCCACGCTTCAGAGCGATTTTAATAAACGCAGCGTAATAGCTCGCTTCAAGGCTGCGATGATTTGCTGTGCAATGTGCTGCACAACATATATAACGCTCCGCTGTGCCTCGCAATCAACTGCACCCCAGTAAACACGATTTAATCAGAGTGGGCGAGCTGTCGGGTTTGTGCAGACAAGTAAGTAAAATACCATGTGCTAATGAGTCGTCATCTGGTGTTAAATCTTAATTGACATTTTCAATTATGGTTTTGCGCCATAGTGTTTTTGTGATGCATGTCACTTCGCCTGTTCAGAGTCAGTGATGGGCAGTAACAAGCTACATGTAGCAAAGCTACGTAGCTTAAAGGCCTACTGAAATGCGATTTTCTTATTTAAACGGGGATAGCAGTTCCATTCTATGTGTCATACTTGCTCATTTCGCGATATTGCCATATTTTTGCTGAAAGGATTTAGTAGAGAACATTGACGATAAAGTTCGCAACTTTTGGTTGCAGATAAAAAAGCCTTGCCTGTACCGGAAGTAGCAGACAATATGCGCGTGACGTCACAGGTTGTGGAGCTCCTCACATCTGCACATTGTTTACAATCATGGCCACCAGCAGCGAGAGCGATTCGGACCGAGAAAGCGACGATTTCCCCATTAATTTGAGCGAGGATGAAAGATTCGTGGATGAGGAAAGTGAGAGTGAAGGACTAGAGGGCAGTGGGAGCGATTCAGATAGGGAAGATGCTGTGAGAGGCGGGTGGGACCTGATATTCAGCTGGGAATGACTAAAACAGTAAATAAACACAAGACATATATATACTCTATTAGCCACAACACAACTAGGCTTATATTTAATGTAACACAAATTAATCCCGCATAACAAACACCTCCCCCTCCCGTCCATATAACCCGCCAATACAACTCAAACACCTGCACAACACACTCAATCCCACAGCCCAAAGTACCGTTCACCTCCCCAAAGTTCATACAGCACATATATTTCCCCAAAGTCCCCAAAGTTACGTACGTGACATGCACATAGCGGCACGCACGTACGGGCAAGCGATCAAATGTTTGGAAGCCGCAGCTGCATGCGTACTCACGGTACCGCGTCTACGCATCAAACTCAAAGTCCTCCTGGTAAGAGTCTCTGTTGTCCCAGTTCTCCACAGGCCAATGGTAAAGCTTGACTGTCATCTTCCGGGAATGTAAACAATGAAACACCGGCTGTGTTATCCGGCACAACAGTCAGGGGGTGCATTCTACGGCGGGGGTGCGTTATCCGGCACAACACCTGCCGCAATACACCGCTTCCCACCTACAGCTTTCTTCTTTGCTGTCTCCATTGTTCATTGAACAAATTGCAAAAGATTCACCAACACAGATGTCCAGAATACTGTGGAATTTTGCGATGAAAACAGACGACTTAATAGCTGGCCACCATGCTGTCCCAAAATGTCCTCTACAATCCGTGACGTCACGCGCAGGCGTCATCATACCGAGACGTTTTCAGCAGGATATTTTGCGCAAAATTTAAAATTGCACTTTAGTAAGCTAACCCGGCCGTATTGGCATGTGTTACAATGTTAAGATTTCATCATTGATATATAAACTATCAGACTGCGTGGTCGATAGCAGTGGGTTTCAGTAGGCCTTTAAATACATCTCCCAATAGCTTGGAGGTAGTTTCTCTACATTTTGAACGAGTAGCGATTTCTATAGCTTAGCTATTTTTAAACCCATTTAGCGAGCGAGGTTGCTTACATCAAAGCTACAAGCTGCAAAGAGAAAAGAATGGACTGCGAATTCAGGCCAAACAAATACAGAGAAAATACAATGACCTTGATGAATGAGAACATCCACATACATACAGAGACAACCCATGATGTTTGTTTGGTGTTTGAGTGAGTCGCAATTGGCTAAGGTTAGGGCGAAATATTACGTACTAGCCAATCATAGGCAAGATAATGCGGGTCATCAAAAACAGAAGGCAAAATCATAACAGACATGTACTCATGTCACATGACGGCAAGGGAGTCGGTGATGGAGAGACGCTTCAAGCTCACGACTCGATAAAAAAAGAGACCTACTTGAAAATGGCAGAGGGAGTCTGTCTCGCGGATTAGATTTTTCCTTTCGTGATGAAGACGACGTCCAGGAAACCCACAATAGTGCATGTCCTCGGCCATATTTTGACAAATGTATGCGTTTAGAGATAACATAGCCCAAACCTTAGTTTTTAGTTGTTTACTCTGTAAACCAAAATCATAACTGGCTCTTCATCTAAGATGTCCAACACAAATCTAGGAACACACATTCAGGTGAGTTTAGTTCATGAAAAGTTTTACTGCACATAACCATTACCAACTGTTCCCAAACAACACACAGGTCATATTTTTTGGCAAGATATACAGTAGATATATGTATTTTTTACTTTAGGCAGAGAAAATTAATAACATTATAGGGGTGGGCCAAAGAAAAGGCAAACTAAAAAAAACAACATATATTGAGGTGTGGAGACCCCGAGAGGTAGTTGTAGGGTGTGTATATATATATATATATATATACATATATACATATATGTATGTATATATATATATATATATATATATATATATATATATATATATATATATATATATATATATATATATATATATATATATATATATATATATATACATATATGTATGTATTTATATATATATATATGTGTATGTATTTATATATGTATGTATCTATATATGTATATAAGTATGTGTGTGTATGTATGTATATATATATATATATATATATATATATATATATATATATATATATATATATATATATGTATGTGTGGGGAAAAAATCACAAGACTATTTCATCTCTACAGGCCTGTTTCATGAGGGGGGTACCCTCAATCGTCAGGAGATTGAATCTCCTGACGATTGAGGGTACCCCCCTCATGAAACAGGCCTGTAGAGATGAAATAGTCTTGTGATTTTTTTCCCCACACATACATATATTGCGCTCTACTACGGTATCGAGCACTATTTTTTGGATAACCTTATTAAGACATATATATATATATATATATATATATATATATATATATATTATATATATATACATACATACACATAATATACAAACCCTGTTTCCATATGAGTTCGGAAATTGTGTTGGATGTAAATATAAACGGAATACAATGATTTGCAAATCCTTTTCAACCCATATTCAATTGAATGCACTGTAAAGACAAGATAGTTTATGTTCATTTCATTTTCATTTCATTTCAATTCATCTCCTTCATTGATGTGCATCTTTGATCGATAGACAATTATACCACAATTATTCAATTATACATTTACACACCAATGCCTGAGAAGGAGCAGGATGAAGACAAATCTTATATTTTCCTGCCCCCCTTCAACATAATACGTAGTCTTACTTAATGATATCGTATAAACCAACAATTACATCCAAATATAACAAAAACACACGACAAGTGCAAAACTTCATGAAGTACAAACCAAACAAAAAAAAACAAAAGTAGTAATATACACCTCACGGGATGATACAAAACAAATACAAAACCAGGCAAAAAATAAGTAAAATAATAAATATAAAGCAACATGTAGACACTTACGGCTGTCCATATGATCTTATTGTTCTGTCTTTATATATTTTTTTCAATTGGAATATATTTTTACAATCTTTTATCTCATTGTAAAGAGAATTCCATAGTTTAACCCAAACCACTGATATGCACATTTGTTTTAAAGTTATCCTTGAATACTGATGTTGGAAATGACCTTTTCTTCTATGCTCTTCATTCTCAGAAGTGATGACAAACATTTTTTGTAGATTTGCTGGTAATGTTTTACTTTTAGCCTTAAACATGACACATAATGTCTGTAACTTTACTAGCTCCTGTAATATGAATTATGAATTATGAATTATATATTTATATAGCGCTTTTCTCTAGTGACTCAAAGCGCTTTACATAGTGAAACCCAATATCTAAGTTACATTTAAACCAGTGTGGGTGGCACTGGGAGCAGGTGGTTAAAGTGTCTTGCCCAAGGACACAACAGCAGTAACTAAGATGGCGGATGCGGGGATCGAACCTGCAACCCTCAAGTTGCTGGCACGGCCGCTCTACCAACCGAGCTATACCGCCCCATAATAATATCCATAAACCAGAATTAATAAATAATATGTTAGTGTGTTCTAAGTAATCTGCTTTATGAATCATCCTTTTAGCTCTTTTCTGTAGTTGATACAATGCCTTTGTTATTCTTATGTGTTCCCCCACACTTCCACACAGTAGCTGATATATGGCAATATAAGTGCACAATACAATATACGCATTGCCCTATAATCTAACACATATTTTACCTTATTTAATACAAAAATACTTTTAGACATCTTTTTCCGTACATGTGCAATATGAGATTTCCATGTCAGACCGTCATCCAGCATCACTCCTAAAAATCTAAGTTCAGAAACCCTTTCAATATCAATTCCATCTATTGACAGTTTGATCGTTTCCTCCCTTTTCCTCTTACAAAAAATCATGAACTTTGTTTTTTTTACATTTAATGATAATTTATTGACATCAAACCATCTCTTAAGTTTAATCATTTCCTGTTCAATAATGTTTCATAATGCTTTTAAGTCATGTCCTGAACTATAAAAGTTGGTGTCGTCCGCAAATAATACAAATTTCAATAACTTTGATACCTCACATATATCATTAATATATAAAATAAACAATTTTGCTCCTCTCTGAGCTGCCACCTTAACGTGGTAGAGGAGTTTGCGTGTCCCAATAATCCTAGGAGCTATGTTGTCCGGGGGCTTCCATGCCCCCTGGTAGGGTCTCCCAAGACAAACAGGTCCTAGGTGAGGGATCAGACAAAGAGCAGCTCGAAGACTTCTATGGAAATGCAAGAACCGAGACTCAGATTTCCCTCGCCCGGACGCGGGTCACCGGGGCCCCCCTCCGGAGCCAGGCCCGGAGTTGGGGCACGATGGCGAGCGCCTGGTGGCCGGGCCTGTCCCCATGGGGCCCGGCCGGGCACAGCCCGAAGAGGCAACGTGGGTCCCCCCTCCAATGGGCTCACCACCCATAGCAGGGGCCATAGAGGTCGGGTGCAATGTGAGCTGGGCGGTAGCCGAAGGCAGGGCACTTGGCGGTCCGATCCTCGGCTACAGAAGCTAGCTCTTGGGACGTGGAACGTCACCTCGCTGGGGGGGAAGGAGCCTGAGCTAGTGCGCGAGGTAGAGAAGTTCCGGTTGGATATAGTCGGACTCACCTCGACGCACAGCAAGGGCTCTGGAACCAGTTCTCTCGAGAGGGGCTGGACTCTCTTCCACTCTGGTGTTGCCAGCAGTGAGAGGCGACGGGCTGGGGTGGCAATTCTTGTTGCCCCCCGGCTCAGAGCCTGCATGTTGGAGTTCAACCCGGTGGACGAGAGGGTAGCTTCCCTCCGCCTTCGGGTGGGGGGACGGGTCCTGACTGTTGTTTGCGCTTACGCGCCAAGCAGCAGCTCAGAGTACCCACCCTTTTTGGATTCACTCGAGGGAGTACTTGAGAGTGCTCCCCCGGGTGATTCCCTCGTTCTACTGGGGGACTTCAACGCTCATATTGGCAACGACAGTGAAACCTGGAGAGGCGTGATTGGGAAGAATGGCCGCCCGGATCTGAACCCAAGTGGTGTTTTGTTATTGGACTTTTGTGCCCGTCACGGATTGTCCATAACGAACACCATGTTCAAGCATAAGGGTGTCCATATGTGCACTTGGCACCAGGACACCCTAGGCCGCAGTTCTATGATCGACTTTGTAGTTGTGTCATCGGATTTGCGGCCTCATGTTTTGGACACTCGGGTGAAGAGAGGGGCGGAGCTTTCTACCGATCACCACCTGGTGGTGAGTTGGCTGCGATGGTGGGGGAGGATGCCGGACAGACCTGGCAGGCCCAAACGCATTGTGAGGGTTTGCTGGGAACGTCTGGCAGAGTCTCCTGTCAGAGAGAGTTTCAATTCCCACCTCCGGAAGAACTTTGAACATGTCACGAGGGAGGTGCTGGACATTGAGTCCGAGTGGACCATGTTCCGCACCTCTATTGTCGAGGCGGCTGATTGGAGCTGTGGCCGCAAGGTAGTTGGTGCCTGTCGTGGCGGTAATCCTAGAACCCGTTGGTGGACACCGGCGGTGAGGGATGCCGTCAAGCTGAAGAAGGAGTCCTATCGGGTTCTTTTGGCTCATGGGACTCCTGAGGCAGCGGACAGGTACCGACAGGCCAAGCGGTGTGCGGCTTCAGCGGTCGCGGAGGCAAAAACTCGGACATGGGAGGAGTTCGGGGAAGCCATGGAAAACGACTTCCGGACGGCTTCGAAGCGATTCTGGACCACCATCCACCGCCTCAGGAAGGGGAAGCAGTGCAGTGCCAACACCGTGTATGGTGCGGATGGTGTTCTGCTGACCTCGACTGCGGAAGTTGTGGATCGGTGGAGGGAATACTTCGAAGACCTCCTCAATCCCACCAACACGTCTTCCTATGAGGAAGCAGTGCCTGAGGAATCTGTGGTGGGCTCTCCTATTTCTGGGGCTGAGGTTGCTGAGGTAGTTAAAAAGCTCCTCGGTGGCAAGGCCCCGGGGGTGGATGAGATCCGCCCGGAGTTCCTTAAGGCTCTGGATGCTGTAGGGCTGTCTTGGTTGACAAGACTCTGCAGCATCGCGTGGACATCGGGGGCAGTACCTCTGGATTGGCAGACCGGGGTGGTGGTTCCTCTCTTTAAAAAGGGGAACCGGAGGGTGTGTTCTAACTATCGTGGGATCACACTCCTCAGCCTTCCCGGTAAGGTCTATTCAGGTGTACTGGAGAGGAGGCTACGCCGGATAGTCGAACCTCGGATTCAGGAGGAACAGTGTGGTTTTCGTCCTGGTCGTGGAACTGTGGACCAGCTCTATACTCTCGGCAGGGTCCTTGAGGGTGCATGGGAGTTTGCCCAACCAGTCTACATGTGCTTTGTGGACTTGGAGAAGGCATTCGACCGTGTCCCTCGGGAAGTCCTGTGGGGAGTGCTCAGAGAGTATGGGGTTTCGGACTGTCTGATTGTGGCGGTCCGCTGCCTGTATGATCAGTGTCAGAGCTTGGTTCGCATTGCCGGCAGTAAGTCGGACACGTTTCCGGTGAGGGTTGGACTCCGCCAAGGCTGCCCTTTGTCACCGATTCTGTTCATAACTTTTATGGACAGAATTTCTAGGCGCAGTCAAGGCGTTGAGGGGATCCGGTTTGGTGGCTGCAGGATTAGGTCTCTGCTTTTTGCAGATGATTTGGTCCTGATGGCTTCATCTGGCCAGGATCTTCAGCTCTCACTGGATCGGTTCGCAGCTGAGTGTGAAGCGACTGGGATGAGAATCAGCACCTCCAAGTCCGAGTCCATGGTTCTCGCCCGGAAAAGGGTGGAGTGCCATCTCCGGGTTGGGGAGGAGATCTTGCCCCAAGTGGAGGAGTTCAAGTACCTCGGAGTCTTGTTCACGAGTGAGGGAAGAGTGGATCGTGAGATCGACAGGCGGATCGGTGCGGCGTCTTCAGTAATGCGGACGCTGTATCGATCCGTTGTGGTGAAGAAGGAGCTGAGCCGGAAGGCAAAGCTCTCAATTTACCGGTCGATCTACGTTCCCATCCTCACCTATGGTCATGAGCTTTGGGTTATGACCGAAAGGACAAGATCACGGGTACAAGCGGCCGAAATGAGTTTCCTCCGCCGGGTGGCGGGGCTCTCCCTTAGAGATAGGGTGAGAAGCTCTGTCATCCGGGGGTAGCTCAAAGTAAAGCCGCTGCTCCTCCGCATTGAGAGGAGCCAGATGAGGTGGTTCGGGCATCTGGTCAGGATGCCACCCGAGCGCCTCCCTAAGGAGGTGTTTAGGGCATGTCCGACCGGTAGGAGGCCACGAGGAAGACCCAGGACACGTTGGGAAGACTATGTCTCCCGGCTGGCCTGGGAACGCCTCGGGATCCCCCGGGAGGAGCTGGACGAAGTGGCTGGGGAGAGGGAAGTCTGGGCTTCCCTGCTTAGGCTGCTGCCCCCGCGACCCGACCTCGGATAAGCGGAAGAAGATGGATGGATGGATGGATAAACAATTTTGGTCCCAAAACCGAACCTTGTGGGATTCCACAATCAATCCTCATTTGTTCAGATGTATTACCCACAAAATCCACAAACTCTTGTCTATTATCTAAATAACTTCTTAGCCAGTCTAAAACTACTCCTCTCACACCAAATGAATACAACTTGGACAATAACATAGAATGATCTGTAGTGTCAAATGCTTTTTTAAGATCGATAAATACCCCTATAGTGTATTTCTTATTATCAGTTGCTGTTGCTACATCCTCCATTATATTCATTACAGCTGAAGCAGTGGATCTATTGGTCCGGAATCCATACTGGCTCTCACTCAACAGCATGTTCTTTTCAATAAAACTGTCTAATTTTTTTACAAATATTTTTAAAATTATTTTAGAAAATTGTGACAGCAGTGACACTGGTCTGTAATTAGTGAATCTATGTTTATCTCCGGTTTTAAAGAGTGGAATTACCTTTGCTACCTTCATTCTATTTGGAAAGGTCCCTGTTTGAAAAGAAAGATTAAAAACATAACAAAGAGGTTTGATGATACAGTCAATAGTCTTTTTTACAATTATCATGTCTATACCATCACTGTCTGTTGACGTCTTATTTTTCAGTTTTGTTACCACCGTTACAATTTCATTTTCACTAACATCTCCTAGAAGCGTGAACTGTAGCACTTTGCTTCCCCCTCTCCATCCACTCTGTATATCTTTATGTTCTCAATACTCTCTGCCAATTTGGGTCCAACATTCACAATAAAAGAATTGAATCCGTATGCCACTTCATTCATATTTGTTATCATCTTATTATCCTCATTGATAAAATGGCTTGGTGGTTTTGTAGGCCCCGATGTTTTTCCTATTACCTTGTTCAGAATATTCCAAGTTCCTTTGATATTGTTTTTATTTTTTTATAGTTCAAACCCATAAGCCTTTTTTTTGTTTGCAAATAATTATTAACTTAGAATTTCATGGCTGCAACACGTGCCAAAGTAGTTGGGAAAGGGCATGTTCACCACTGTGTTACACGGCCTTTCCTTTTAACAACACTCAGTAAATGTTTGGGAACTGAGGAGACACATATTTTAAGCTTCTTAGGTGGAATTCTTTTCCATTCTTGCTTGATGTACAGCTTAAGTTGTTCAACAGTCCGGGGGTCTCCGTTGTGGTATTTTAGGCTTCATAATGCGCCACACATTTTCAATGGGAGACAGGTCTGGAATACAGGCAGGCCAGTCTAGTACCCGCACTCTTTTACTATGAAGCCACGTTGATGCAACACGTGGCTTGGCATTGTCTTGCTGAAATAAGCAGGGGCGTCCATGGTAACGCTGCTTGGATGGCAACATATGTTGCTCCAAAACCTGTATGTACTTTTCAGCATTAATGGCGCCTTCACAGATGTGTAAGTTACTCATGTCTTGGGCACTAATACACCCCCATACCATCACAGATGCTGGCTTTTCAACTTTGCGCCTATAACAATCCGGATGGTTCTTTTCCTCTTTGGTCCGGAGGACACAACGTCCACAGTTTCCAAAAACAATTTGAAATGTGGACTCATCAGACGACCAAACACTTTTCCACTTTGTATCAGTCCATCTTAGATGAGCTCAGGCCCAGCGAAGCCGACGGCGTTTCTGGGTGTTGTTGATAAACGGTTTTCGCCTTGCATAGGAGAGTTTTAACTTGCACTTACAGATGTAGCGACCAACTGTAGTTACTGACAGTGGGTTTCTGAAGTGTTCCTGAGCCCATGTGGTGATATCCTTTACACACTGATGTCGCTTGTTGATGCAGTACAGCCTGAGGGATCAAAGGTCACGGGCTTAGCTGCTTATGTGCAGTGATTTCTCCAGATTCTCTGAACCCTTTGATGATATTACGGACCGTAGATGGTGAAATTCCTAAATTCCTTGCAATAGCTGGTTGAGAAACAATTTGCTCACACATTTGTTGACAAAGTGGTGACCCTCGCCCCATCCTTGTTTGTGAATGACTGAGCGTTTCATGGAATCTACTTTTATACCCAATCATGGCACCCACCTGTTCCCAATTTGCCTGTTCACCTGTGGGATGTTCCAAATAAGTGTTTGATGAGCATTCCTCAACTTTATCAGTGTTTATTGCCACATTTCCCAACTTCTTTGTCACGTGTTGCTGGCATCAAATTCTAAAGTTAATGATTA
The DNA here is from genome assembly GCF_033978685.3 of Nerophis lumbriciformis. Lineage (NCBI taxonomy): Eukaryota > Metazoa > Chordata > Actinopteri > Syngnathiformes > Syngnathidae > Nerophis > Nerophis lumbriciformis. Next base: position 34,731,373 of record NC_084551.2, on the reverse strand, counting down.
TTTGCAAAAAAAAGAAGGTTTATCAGTTTGAACATCAAATATGTTGTCTTTGTAGCATATTCAACTGAATATGGGTTGAAAATGATTTGCAAATAATTGTATTCCGTTTATATTTACATCTAACACAATTTCCCAACTCATATGGAAACGGGGTTTGTATATATTATGTGTATATATGTATATGTATGTATGTACATATAACCTATATATGTATATGTGTATATATATGTATATGTATATATACACATATTTATGTATGTATATATACACGTATTTATGTATGTATATATGTGTGTGTATATATATATATATATATATATATATACACACACATATGCATATATATATATATATATATACATATATGTATATACATACACATATGCATATATAAATACATATTTATACATATATATGTACATATATACACATGTGTGTATATACTGTATATATACATGTATGTATATATATGTATATATATATAATATATATATATACATATATATATACATACATGTGTATATATATATATATATATATTATATATATATATACATATATGTGTATATGTATATGTTTAAATATGTATATGTACATATATGTATATGTATATATACAGTATGTATATATATATATGTATATGTGTATATATATGTATATGTATATATACACATATTTATGTATGTATATATACACGTATTTATGTATGTATATATGTACATGTGTATATATATATATATATATATATATATATATATATATATATATATATATATATATATATATATATATACATATACATATATATATATATATATATATATAACAATATATATACAAAGCCTAACCAGGCGGTTTTTTCTCTCAAGGAATTCTGAAATAAAATCATGTCTGAAGCCCAGAACACTCTACACATTTCCCCAGTTTTAGTTTAGATGGTTCTTAACCTTGTTGGAGGTACCGAACCCCACCAGTTGCATTTGCACATTCACCGAACCTTTCTTTAGTGAAAAATTAAATGTTTAGTTTTTTTTTCAAATTCAAGACAAAGTTATATGTTTTTTTTACTGGTGCACAAAATGAACCGTGCATGAACATCACCTCGTTCAAAGAATAAAACCAACACAGTGCATGAACTCACAACAAATTACACACCTGCAAATCAGTGTGACTTTGGCTGTTGCCGTATCCATAATCATCATCATTGGCGGTCACTCGAACGAGTATGAAGATCCTCCTGGTAGGAGTGTATCCCTTTATGGAGGATACCTGTGCGTGACTTTGTTTTACGTGGGGAGACTGGTGCACAGACAGTCACCACACGATCCTTGACAGAATCGGGTCAGGGTCCAGTGGCATGGAGTCCAAGACGTTGAGGTCTTCACTGTATCCTGGATAGGGGGCAGTCAGGTACTAGGCCTTTGCCAAGGGCCACCTGGAGTAACAGTAGTAAAGGGGTTAACCTCCTAGTGCCCCAAGACCCCATAGAGGAGCCTCCACTGCCGGATGCACTTTAACGTCATGCCCAGGACGTATCCTTAATACGCCGATAGGGAGAAGTTTTTATTTACATGATGAGTCGGGTGCGTGACCTCCGCGGCGGAGGCTCTGCCGAACCCCTGAGGCCTACTCACCGAACCCAGGTTAAGAACCACTGGTTTAGAGATAAGGAAAGATTGGCCTGGCCCACTAGGATCTCTCTTTATGTTTGTGAACTTTATAGTCTATACATTTAGAGTGATGTGATAATCAAACACTCTAGAAGTCTAGAATGAAAGAGTATATAAGAGAATTGACATAGTGTGTGTACCTTCAGTGCTGAATGATGAGCAGAGGCAGAGTTTGGAGTGTCTTCTTTAGCTCGCTTTCCATTTTTCTGTACTCACTGTCCAGGTGCCATTTGACGCCCGGTATCATGCTAATTAGGTGCCTGAAATCGGGTGACTCCACTGTAGAAATAGCCTGCATGTCTTCTAGCACATACACGCTGCAATGGCTCTGTCAATGTTGTCCTGGCTAGCAGTGCCTCTTTAAAATCCAGCCGCTGTTGCTTAGGAGGTGAAGTGTGTCTCTCTTTACTAGCTTCGTTGAAGCATGTTGCTTTTGTAGCTGTTTCAGCAGATTTTAATTGCTGTTTTGGGCAGTAGATAGGATCTTTGATCCAACACACAACTTACATTTAACTAAAATGTTCTTTTCTTTGTGGTCGACAAAAGAAAAGTTAAAGTTAAAGTACCAATGATTGTCACACACACACTAGATGTGGCGAAATTATTCTCTGCATTTGACCCATCACCCTTGATCACCCCCTGGGAGGTGAGGGGAGCAGTGAGCAGCAGCGGTGGTGCACCCGGGAATCATTTTTGGTGAGAATATCTCCATGTTAAGAAACTCGGCTTTGGCTTTGCAATGATGTCTTGTTGTTAGTAAACACAGACATGCCCCCTCCCACACACACACACACACACACACACACACACACACACACACACACACACACACACACACACACACACACACACACACACACACACACACACACACACACACACACAGAGAGCGCCTCTTCTCCGTCGCCTCTTCTGCAGCGCTCCAATAAAACACACTCAGATCTTCTCAGTTTCTAGCCGATACTACATAAAAAATAACGTAAAATAACGCAGTAACGCATCATGTAGTAACGGTAACTGAGTTACTGAATATAAAAAATAACGCGTTAGATTACTATTCACCGCCGAAAGTTACTTTCTAACGCGTTAGTCCCAACACTGTTCGAGAGTAACTTGTAGCCTAGCTTATTAGCTAGGCTTGCCCACTGTTCAAAGTCACGGGTGAACTGCAGACACTGACTTTGGGCAAGAGGTGGGTTACACCCTGGACTGGTCACCAGTCAATTAAAAAACATATTGATATATTTACACACATTTTGAGTCCGCTGTGTGGCTACTTACAGGAATAGAGTATACGCCAGGGTTATTCAACTTAAGTGTTTTAGGGGCTCCACCAGGGGGCCGGACTTCTCCTTTCACTATTAGTCCTAGTGTGTAAATGTGAGTGTGAATGTTGTCTGTCTATCTGTGTTGGCCCTGCGATGAGGTGGCGACTTGTCCAGGGTGTACCCCGCCTTCCGCCCGAATGCAGCTGAGATAGGCTCCAGCGCCCCCCGCGACCCCAAAGGGAATAAGCGGTAGAAAATGGATGGATGGATGGATGTATATTCCAGAGAACCAGGGTCCTCTATAGTAGACATTTGGTTTATTCATTTTGTCAGAATTACAGGAGAGCTTTGCTCCTTTTAAGAACCTTCTGCAGAAATGTGAGTGTCTCACAAGTTTTTTAACTTAATTTGTGGACCACCAGTTAAATAGCCCAATTTATGAAAAAGAGAGGACCTGAAATACTAGTATACCTATAGAAGTTGAACAAATGACTACTGACTGCATCTGAAATAAACACGCTACAGCCACACCTTATATATAAATCATATTGCGAAATGTGTAACCATCAAAAAGGAGACGACTAACAGGGGTGCCTTGAGGAATGCCTTAATAATGAACATTTACAAGATTATATACCTGTATTCTATGTTTGCTAGCATTGTTAAAATGTTTTGAGACATATGGGCGGTACATGAGGATTTTAACTTGAAAGTATTCGTACAACCTAGCTTCCCTGGCCTGCTGACATCAACTCCAAAACTGGACAGATCAGCTTTCAGGAAAAGAGCGCGGATGAGGGTATGTCTACAGTATATTAATTGATGAAAATTGGGCTGTCTGCACTCTCAAAGTGCATGTTGTTGCCAAATGTATTTCATATGCTGTAAACCTAGTTCATAGTTGTTAGTTTCCTTTAATGCCAAACAAACACATACCAATCGTTGGTTAGAAGGCGATCGCCAAATTCGTCCTCGCTTTCTCCCGTGTCGCTGGCTGTTGTGTCGTTTTCGTCGGTTTCGCTTGCATACGGTTCAAACCGATATGGCTCAATAGCTTCAGTTTCTTCTTCAATTTCGTTTTCGCTACCTGCCTCCACACTACAACCATCCGTTTCAATACATTCGTAATCTGTTGAATCGCTTAAGCTGCTGAAATCCGAGTCTGAATCCGAGCTAATGTCGCTATAGCTTGCTGTTCTATCCGCCATGTTTGTTTGTGTTGGCATCACTATGTGACATCACAGGAAAATGGACGGGTGTTTATAACGATGGTTAAAATCAGGCACTTTGAAGCTTTTTTTAGGGATATTGCGTGATGGGTAAAATTTTGAAAAAAACTTCGAAAAATATAATAAGCCACTGGGAACTGATTTTTAATGGTTTTAACGATTCTGAAATTGTGATAATGTTCCCCTTTAAACACAGAGCGTGGTTTTTTTTAATGCAGTTTGCAATGAAGCACATTAATACAACCCCATAATGTCTGAGACGACTTGGCACAGACAACATGTTGCATTTGCATTGTACACTTTTTTATTATTTTTAACAGTAAAGTCATGTTATGTTTTTTACATATTCTAACCACAGTCATTAAGGTTATCCACTGTTTCTTGGTTTGCAGGCATCCAATGCATTTACTACTGTTATAAACTGTTTTTGATTTTACAGTGTTTTACTGTTGCTATTTAACAATTGCTTGTTGTAGTTTTCACGGTTATTTTTTACAGTGTACAATTGTCGAATGACAGGACTGGGAAAATGAAAACTCATCAGACCCAACAGTGCAGTGCTCTATACTTCTCAATGTGTGTGTGTGTGCGTATGTGTGTGAAGGTGCAATCTAGGAAGTGCAGAAGGTCAAACGCTGCAGTTATCTGGCCAGAGATTATATGAAAATGAGCTCAAAAGGCATTTGCTACCTCTGCCTCCCTCTCTGTATATACACATGCTGTTAAAGACGAGAGATTTTTGTACAAAGACAGGCGTTTGTGTTTTTGTCGTTATACATCACTACAATGGGTTTGAAGTAAAACAATACTGAAGAATCTAACTGATTTGTAGGATTTCAACTTCAACTGAAGAGGTATTGCAAAAACATGGCATTAACTATTTCGGAATTAATGACTTATACTTGTCAGTAGAGCCATCATTTTAAAAAGTTAAAAGGGACCTATGATGAATTTCGTCTTTTCTGACTTACAAATGTTGTTACAATGTTGGAAACACCCTATGACCCCGGTAGAATCACTGATGATGTGTCCGGGTTGCACCGTGAGGTGTATTATGAAACCGATCCAGTATGGCATCGCCATTGACTTCCAGGAAGAGGCTAGATGACAACCCCGAAAGAGTGGTGACAACTGGAGAGACAGTTGACAGCCCGGAAAGACGGCAACCGGGGCAGGGAGGGGTAGCATCCCAAGCTGCAGCTCCCGCAAGGGAGCACCCATATAACGCTGTGAAAAACCCTGAAGACACATTAGACCAAGATAGGCTGCCTGAGGAAACCCGTGGTGCAACGCACAGGGCCAGTACATTGTACGGCCCTGATGAGACGGAGGAGGACCCAGGCCCGGACACTCCCCACAGTGCCTGGAACCTCCAAGCACCACCGGCGCAACCCCGGGGCAGACCGTCGGAGGGGGGACGCGTGGCGTTGAGCGCTACCTGGACACAAGTCGAGGCACTGATCACCCTCTGCTGGGTCGCCCGGGAGAGGGTGTTTGATTAAGACCCGAAACACCCTATGACCCCGGGAGAATCACTGATGATGTGTCCAGGTTGCACCGTGAGGTGTATTATGAAACCGAAACTTGTGTTAAACAAGGCCAAAGTGTCAAATCATAAGGTTCATGCATTTTGCCGTGAGTTTGCCCGGTTTTGGATGCCTCTGTTCGTGGGGTGTTATAATCTGGTTAGGTTGTGACGTCACAGCGAGTTGGATGCACTTACAGTATTTGGACGTTAAGTCAAACTCTCAGCCAGAGGGGAAATAGCCCCCCTCTGCTTCAGGTTATGAGAAAACACAAAAAAAGGATAAAGTGTTATTTTCATGTAATCGTAACATGCGCACAATAACACCAACATGTAACATGCAGTAACATAAATGCTGCTAAAAAGCAGCTTTTTCTTTATGTGGCTCTGTGTCGATCGGAGAGTGTGCAAGTGTACCTAATGATGTGACCGAGTGCATCAGTCTTCCCCAGGGCAGCTGTGGCTACAAATGTAGCTTACCACCAGGTGTGAATGAATGATGGGTTCCCATTTCTCTGTGAGCGCTTTGAGTATCTAACAATAGGAAAGCACGATATAAAATCTAATCCATTATTATTATTATTATCTATATAATGTTTACAAAGTTCATTTTCGACCGTGTCTGGGAAAAAATAGCGGTGAAGACTTCAAGATATTTATTTAAAAGTGTACATCAAAAGATAAATTAAGATACTTTTGAAGAGTGCAATCTGGGAAACGCCTCCAAAAGTGCAGCTGGGATAGGCTCCAGCACCCCCGCGACCCAGAGAGGGACACACGGTAGAAAAAGGATGGATGGATGGAAACGCCTCCAGAAATTAACATCTTGCAGACAGACTCAAAAAATAGGTTATTAATGTGACTGTGGGGCAAAATTTACACCAAAGCATATCTAATACATAATAATTATCTAGATCACAGGGAAGTGTTTTAAATGTAGATTCAAATGATCACTAAACTTTAGGCAGTCAAGAGTCAATGGACATGCTTTACTGTTCCTACTGCCTTCATGTTTGTCTTCACTAATTAAAAACCATACTTTATTGGTGTAACGTCAGCCCACTGACTTGGACATTTATGAATAATCAATTTCTTTACCTTCATAAAGTTGGGTAAAATCTACAGTCATGTCATTTTGTCCAAATACTTCTGAGTGTCTGAAAATTGATTGATATATGAAATGGTTTTCTTTTCTTAATGGCAAATGCCATATTTTTGTGAAACCTCTCAAATCAAAGCTGAAAGTCTACACTTCAGAGACACCTTGATTGTTCTGTTTTAAGTCCATTTTGGTGGAGTATGAAGGCAACATCCCAACTGTGTGGACTCTAAGTTTAAGGCTATGCGATGTAATCAAATATAAATGTATGTATTGCTCAGAAGTTCTTCAGAAGAATCCATAATCCACTTGTCACATTATCTTTTTATTGATCTCTTACTCATTAATATTCAGCCAAGTTACAAGAGGAATTACATGCCTAAATAATGAATGTTTCTTGATGGATTCCTGCAGCTTGTCCTAAATCCTAAACAAATATGTACTATGTTGCCTTGTGTTTAGTTGGTTGATTTGCTAGTGGAAGTCCCTATTAAATGGTGATTGCTTTGAGATGAAAGCAGCTTTTTCCCTCCTGCTCCCACACCTCACTCGTAATGCTTTTACAACTATTTCCTCTCTTATTTTTTCATCCAGTGTTTTCCACAGTTCATTTTCTTGTCCCCCTTTTCGCTCTGATCATTTCATTCCAATTTTTTTTAGCAGTGATCACTCTTAATAAGGTCGTTTTATACATTTTAGTAAGACATAAACAATAGTTGTGGCAGTATAAATTAGACTGGGAATTGAGCTCACTAATTTGCAGCAGCACATGGGTGACCACTGTCAAATCCCTTCATTAGGTAGCATGTGATAGCCAATAATGTCCTGGTAAGCAACAACATCTGGTCAGCGGGGATTTTGGAGTGTGTGTTCTCACCATAGAGGATGTTTGTATATACAACACATATCTTCAGGACATCTCCAGGAACTCCCACTACAGGAAGGCTGTTTCACTGCCAGAAGTGTAGCAAATATGTGGTATTCAAAGTAAACAAGCTTTATGAATACCGCATCATCTTGGTGTTTCTTTAATAACACATCACACTGTGAAGTCAAAATGTTTGGCACATAAAAGCAAGGCAAACACTCAACAAGCTATTGTTTTCCTTATATAATAATTCACTATGTCTCGGCCTAGATGTTTGAGTGCTGCATTGTTTTTAAAGGTCATTCAGTAATGATCCTCATGTTTTTCTTTTAATGTTTAAAGCAAATTATATTTATAACTGTATAATAGGACAAATGTAAGGCTAATCCCATTTCTTTGTTGTTTTGCTTTTATAATAATATGACTCAATCACAAATGATTGTCAAGATGTGATGATGGGAAAGTACAGTGTTCCCTTCAAAGTAGAATACCCAAAAGGTGCAATGTCTTGAACTTCATCCATCCATCCATCCGTCCATCCATTTTCTACCGCTTGTCCCTTTCGGGGTCACGGGGTGGCTGGAGTCTATACCAGCTGCACTGAGGCGGAAGGCAGGGTAAACCCTGGACAAGTCGCCACCTCATCACAGAGCCAACACAGATAGACAACATTTACACTCACATTCACATACTAGGGACCATCTAGTGTTGCCAATCAACCTATCCCCAGGTGCATGTCTTTGGAGGTGGGAGGAAGCCAGAGTGCCTGGAGGGAACCCACGCAGTCACGGGGAAAACATGCAAACTCCACACAGAATGACCCCGAGCCGAAGTATCAAAAGTTGAAGGATGCCCCCACAATAGGTCTTCAGTTATGGCAAAAGAAAGAATGTGATGATAACCAGAAAAACAGCAAAAGGGAGACACCAAATTTTGACCTCGGTATTTGTCAAATCCTAGTTACGGCCAGTGTTGGGACTAACGCGTTACAAAGTAACGCGTTACTATAACGCCGTTAGTTTCGGCGGTAACTAGTAATCTAACGCGTTATTTTTTATATTCAGTAACTCAGTTACCGTTACTACATGATGCGTTACTGCGTTATTTTACGTTACTTTTGATGTAGTATCGGCTAGAAACAGAAGCGCTGCGGTGTCGTTCTTCTGAATCTTCCTCTGTCACAAGCCGGAGAGAAGAAAAGAGGCGCGGTCTATGTGTGTGTCTGGGTGTGGGTGTGGGGAGGGAGGCACACACGTGAGCCGCCGTTTGATATATGAAACAAAACAAAACAAAAAAAAGTTGTTTGCACGTTCAGTCCACACACAGCGGAGTAACGGAGGAGCTTGAACACCCCGCGCCATTGAATCGGTGTGTTTATAGGTGCAGACTCGGTTGTGCAAAACGAGGGTTTTAAACACATGCTGAACGTGCTTGAGCCACGTTACGACATCCCGTCGCGCACCCACTTCAGCGATAAGATTGTGCCAGATCTTTATGAGCAGGAGAAGAAAAAAGTTGTTGATGAACTATCCCGAGCATCATCTGTTGCGCTCATGACAGACGGGTGGACGTCCAGGGGAACTATAAGCGCTCACTTCATCACAGCAGACTGGGAGATGAGAAGACACGCCCCCTCTACGAGAGTCATCTTGCGCAGGTACTGACACAAGCAGTGGAGGAATGGAAGATAAAGATATCCCAGTCACACGTGATAATGCCAAAAATCAAATAATTACAGTGAATGAGGCAGGACTGGGACCACAGATAGGTGCTTTGCACATGTAGTGAATTTGGCATCACAGAAGGGAATCTTAGTCAATAGGATGGAGTGCCTCCTTGGGAGGATCAGGAAGGAGGTTTCCTACTTCCACCCAAGCACAACAGCTGCTCATGTGCTTAAGACAAAGCAAGAAATGCTAAAGCTGCCTACTCATAAGCTCATACATGATGTCCCAACGAGGTGGAACTCCACTTATATGTTGGAGCAGCAGGCAGCTATATACTCTGCATTGACCCACAACACCCTGAAGACAAATGTCACCCTGTCTGATGATGATGTGAGAGTGGCAGATGAGGTCCTCCAGGTGCTTAAACCCCTCAAAAGTGTTACATCTCTACTGAGCACTGAAACGTCACCATCTGTGTCAATGATCCTGCCACTGAAAACAAGGATTCTACAATCCATAGCTCCAAGTGTGAAAGACAGCAGCATCACTCCAGATGTCAGGCTTTATTTCACTACCTATGTTTCAAGGAAGATGATGTGCCTTCTTATGTTGCACTTGAACTTGTTTTTTTATTAATGGTCATTGGTCCAAGTTTAAAGAAAGGAAGAATGCCTTTTTATGTTGCACTGTTTTTCATTAATTATGTTAAAAGGAAAATAAAAATGCATGTCAAGTTGATCAACAGACTGTATTATTCTCCAGTGCAATAACAGTACTGAAATGAAGGCTAAAAGGGCATTAATGGGAGCTTAGAAAAATAAAGAAGAAAAAAAGAAGTAACTAAATAGTTACTTTTCACAGTAACGCATTACTTTTTGGTGTAAGTAACTGAGTTAGTAATTGAGTTACTTTTGAAATAAAGTAACTAGTAACTGTAACTAGTTACTTTTTTTCAGTAACTAACCCAACACTGGTTACGGCCCTGGTCTCAACTGTACTATTTGGAGGACAGGACTATTTATCTATTTATTATACTCTTTGTACTATATTTCCATTAACGTAAGCCAGTGGTCCCCAACCTTTTTGTAGCTGCGGACCGGTCAACGCTTGAAAATTTGTCCCGCGGATATATATATATGTATATATTGTGTTTTTATGTTGATTTAATAAAAAAATAAAAGATAAAAAAATTATTTTATTTATTTTATTTTATTTTTTTCTCCTTGTGCGGCCCGGTACCAATCAGTCCGCGGACCGGTACCGGTGGTTGGGGACCACTGACGTAAGCTATTAATAGCCTTCTTTAGTATTCAAATCATATTCTATTTAAAACTAAGTATGTACATACTATCGTCCTTGTGGTAATCATCATTGGACTGAAGCTGGGACTTTGGGTACAAAATGTTGTGCCATCCCATGTATATCTTATGTGTGCTGGTAGTAAAGTCCCTTGAATCCTTGAATTAAACATGTTTGAACTTTGACAGCAATTAACCAGTCTCCCACAGGGTCTCACGTTGCGTAACTGTTTAAAGCGGTCTGGGGTGAATTTTTCTCTTGTAAATGAGAGACAATGTTGGAAAATCAACACTGGTCGACATCTCTGTCGATATAATAAATAATGAAGTGGCCGATGCAGGGAGACATTTGATTGGTTAGACAGTTGGGTTGCCTTTGAGTGCTGCTGACACAACTTAAATTGGCGAAATTGATGATAAGTGGCCAAAATATGCTGTGTAATTGCGAGGCCACGGTTTATTATTGGGAATTGGTTGAATTTGAACGAATTGGCGCTATCAAGACCTTGCGACTAATCAGATGCTAATGTAGATACCATATGGCTGAAAGCCTAATGGCTAATGAATAGCATAAAAATTACAGACAGACAACAATTATTAAATCAAGGGGTGTCTTAAAATAGCTGACGATTTAATTCGGAGGAGTCTGATTCGACCATCAACCTCACAGTCAAATCGTCAGACATTGAACCCCCCTTTTTGCCCCTGTGGGAGTGAGGTGAGTTGAGTACCAAAGGGTGTGTTGGGAGGATGTTCCGAGATTTATAATGCAGGGCCTGTTGGGACTTAGAGGAGCCCGCCATGCCACCTTGCGCCTCAGGCGAGTCAAAAATCGCCATCGGTTTTGGTGAAAGTCAGAAATTTGACACTTACGCCCCTTCGGCTCGTAGGTGCTAAGTCTAATGAAACAAATGGTACAGAATAGTCACATGTTGGATTAGCAAACATCTTTAACAGTCAAAGCATGATCGGAACAATCCACATTTTTGTTTGATTAATACGCCAAAGTGAACCAAACACGGAAGCGCAGTTCCACTCCTTCGAATGAATGTCTGCTGCTGCAGCCAGGGAAACCCTTTCTTTCAGGGAACAAAAATTGGCACGGCACCGGCCCCGGCGGGGCTGATCAGAGGACCTCAATAAACTATCCAATCTTTACCATGTGTATTTGTTCGTCTGAGTGTTTTAGCTTTTTTGTTTGAGGTGAAAAGTCTAAAATGAGGTCTGTTTATTCGAGGGAATCCCGTTTCTAAATCTAACAACTCAGATTCGACTATAAAAAGTCTTAGTCGAAATCATCATTAATTAATTGTAGCAGTTTGTGCAGAGCGCCACTAGGTCATGGACGTAACTACCATTAAGGACACCGAGGTCATTTCTTCTGTATTTTTTTTTTCAAATGAGAAAAAGAAGGTGATGTTTCTAACCGAAAATATAAAGTACTTTGTGTAAGACACCACTTTTGCTCCTACGTCACTGTGTGTGATCTATGGTCATCGCACTGATTTGTACAGACCGCCTGCAACATAGTCCAGCCAAGGTGACTTTTACTTTCACATTTAACGTTTTTGCCACATCCATCCCAGATAATCATCATCAACGCAACATTAGATGTGTCACGGTTTGGTGAAGGTGCTTGTAGCGTGACCCCAAGGATGCAGAGAATGGCAGGCAAAATGCAAGTAAAATTAATTTAATTTTCACAGGAAGCAGGGAACAAACAATTCCAGCACGCCAAGCAACAATCTACAAAGTAAAAAGATCCAGCACTGAAGGAGGGACCCAGGTGGAACTAAATACAACTTATTAATGAGAATCAGGTGTGCTGGCAGGACATGGAACAGAAAGTAAAGATGCTTCAAAACATGGAGACCAAACAGGAAATACTGACAAAACAAGAGCACCAGGACAGGAAGTGACTCTAAACACAATTACAAAGTAGAAATAAGAGCGCTGGACAGGAATTAAAAAAAAAAAACACAGGAAAACACAAACATGATCTAACTGTCAGTAGAAAGCCTGACACAATGATGATTTTCCTCTTTTCTGATGTGTATTTAAATACATTTAAAGTTGTGGAAACTATTAAGACTGTATATACAATACCCAAAACCAATGAAGTTGGCACATTGTGTAAATCGTAAATAAAAACAGAATACAGGCTTTTGAACTTTGCGCCTATAACAATCCGGATGGTTCTTTTCTTCTTTGTTCCGGAGTACACACGACGTCCACAGTTTCCCCCAAAATTTTTGAAATGTGGACTCGTCAGACCACAGAACACTTTTCCACTTTGCATCAGTCTATCTTAGATGAGCTCGGGCCCAGCAAAGCCGACGGCGTTTCTGGGTGTTGTTGATAAATGGCTTTTGCTTTGCATAGTAGAGTTTTAACTTGCACTTACAGATGTAGCGACGAACTGTAGTTACTGACAGTGATTTTCTGAAGTGTTCCTGAGCCCATGTGGTGATATCCTTTATACACTGATGTCGCTTTTTGATGCAGTACCGTCTGAGGAATCAGTAGATCACGTGCAACTCGCTCACTGATAGTACACACAATGTTATAGTTTGCACACAAGGTTTAGCGCGTGGTATTTGAATCTTAGTAGATCAGGCCCTAACTACAATAACGGTGCAAACCCAAACATTATAACATAACAAAAACACATTGGACAGTCCAAATAGCAACCACCTCTTTGCAAGCTGCATTGTCTCCGACCATCTCCTGGGAACACAATTTTTTAAACAAAATGTTACATTTATAACGACTTTAAGGCCTACCTTGGCTCAGGGTCACTATAAATGCTGGTAGAAGCAGTTCACTAATTTAGTCACATGGGTAGTATGTGAGTCTCAAGTGAATACTTTGTGTGGATCAGCCTCATCCAGACTTTATCTCCAGCGGCCCTTAAGTAGCGTAGGTCTCAGATCTCTGCTTTAAATGGTGAGTTTTTTTTTTTTTTTAAACTTGATTTTAGTTTTATTATACCATACTTTCACTTCGTGTTGAAGTAAGCAGGGATAGACTCCAGCTCACCTGTGACTTGAGTATAATAAATGCTTTACAAAATGGATAGAGGGGTTACAAGTACTTTATATGTATGTCATTTTAAAGGGGAACATTATCACAATTTCAGAATGGTTAAAACCATTAAAAATCAGTTCCCAGTGGCTTATTATATTTTTCGAAGTTTTTTTCAAAATTTTACCCATCAAGCAATATCCCTAAAAAAAAGCTTCAAAGTGCCTGATTTTAACCATCGTTATATACACCCGTCCATTTTCCTGTGACGTCACATAGTGAAGCCAACACAAACAAACATGGCGGATAGAACAGCAAGCTATAGCGACATTAGCTCGGATTCAGACTCGGATTTCAGCGGTTTAAGCGATTCAACAGATTACGAATGTATTGAAACGGATGGTTGTAGTGTGGAGGCAGGTAGCGAAAACGAAATTGAAGAAGAAACTGAAGCTATTGAGCCATATCGGTTTGAACCGTATGCAAGCGAAACCGACGAAAACGACACAACAGCCAGCGACACGGGAGAAAGCGAGGACGAATTTGGCGATCGCCTTCTAACCAACGATTGGTATGTGTTTGTTTGGCATTAAAGGAAACTAACAGCATATGAAATACATTTGGCAACAACATGCACTTTGAGAGTGCAGACAGCCCAATTTTCATCAATTAATATATTCTGTAGACATACCCTCATCCGCGCTCTTTTCCTGAAAGCTGATCTGTCCAGTTTTGGAGTTGATGTCAGCAGGCCAGGGAAGCTAGGGTCGATAGGGGGTTTTGCTCGCTCGTCTGCGGAAACAAACTGCCGCCATTTCTTGCCGTGCTACCGAGGTCCTTTGTCCCTGAATTGCTCACACACTCCGGCAGATTCAATGGGGGTCTGGCGGCAGATTTCTTTGACTTTATCGTTGGAAATGCATCTGCTTTGAGTGTCGCAGGATATCCACACATTCTTGCCATCTCTGCCGTAGCATAGCTTTCGTCGGTAAAGTGTGCGGAACAAACGTCCAATTTCTTGCCACTTTCGCATCTTTGGGCCACTGGTGCAACTTAAATCCGTCCCTGTTCGTGTTGTTACACCCTCCGACAACACACCGACGAGGCATGATGTCTCCAAGGTACGGAAAACAGTCGAAAAAACGGAAAATAACAGAGCTGATTTGACTCGGTGTTTGAGAAAATGGCGGATTGCTTCCCGATGTGACGCCACGTTGTGACGTCATCGCTCCGAGAGCGAATATTAGAAAGGCGTTTAATTCGCCAAAATTCACCCATTTAGAGTTCGGAAATCGTTTAAAAAAAAAAAAAGGTATTTTTTCTGTAACATCAAGGTATATATTGACGCTTACATAGGTCTGGTGATAATGTTCCCCTTTAACACTTGACTATGACAAAATGTTTTATGATGGAGACAGTTTGACTCTAAAATAAATACAATTCATAGAACAGAAGACATTGTGTCCAACTTTGATGGTTGCACTCTATGATTGAACAATCTAGCAATGACAGAGTTGGTAGTAGGTGTGGTAGTTACTTTATGCAAAAGGTGTGTATTGTTGTAAACCAAGTTTATAATTTTTCTATTGATGCAACTTGATAAAAATGTTGAGAACATGCATTGGTCAGTTTGCTCAAAAGTTTCAGACACGCTTTGTTGATTCTAATGAGCAACTTCTATTGTTAACGTCCACAGCTTACAGGACAGTAACATATGTTTGCCTTAGGAGGAATTGGAAAAAGTCATTCTAATTTTGTTCCATCCTCGGCCCCCAGAGGGTGCAAGTAAAAATACTTTATATTGCAACAGTGAAAGCAGCAGCATAGCAGGAGTAAAATGCCTTTTATATCAGATAACATCAAGTCAAGTAATATTTAGTGCCATATTTTCATTTTGATGATGAACTACTACTATGTGTTTCTAATAGTCAAACACTGTAAAGCAGCTAAAAATGTACTGCCCTGCATGGGTGTTCTTGTTGTTTTTCCAGGTTATACAACATTTATTGTAATTGGTTGTGTTTATTATCTAATTACCATGTTTCAGGTTCAAGAGCAACAATGCAGAGTGCATTTTTGTGTGTCTGCAATGATCAATCCATCCATTCAAGCAGTAAACGCGTACGGGGAAGACTTTCCTGCATCAGTGACTTTGTCGTGGTCAATAATTCTAGTTATAGTGAAGTCAATGAAACCAATGAGGTGAAAGCATAACCATATCCAAAACGATGAATGAGGTGGAAGTACACATCCTCTTTCCGTTTACTGTCATCCATCTTGTCACATTCTTAGCCACACTAGCAGCAGTGTATGGAACAGTGGAGCCCTGAATGTGAAATATGTTTCAGGCTGTCTTTAACAAAGGATTGTTAAAGTCAGTCAAATCTGATGTGTTAGATTTTGTCCACAGTCGATAGATTGTCCAATTGTAAATAAGCAATCTCTTATGTGGCTTTTTCCACCTTAAAGAAAAAGGCTAAAACACTCGGACAAACAAATAAACACAATTGTGATTTGAAGGTTTAGTTACGTACTCCAATAGGCCCCGCCTGAGTCGGCTTCGCTGAGCGCTGAGAAAACAATCAAACTTGACTAGCTGAGAAAGTAAATGTCGTAACAAGGTTTCCGTAGGTCAGTGCTTCTCAATTATTTTTTGTTACGCCCACCTAGGATGAAGAAAACATTTCGCGCTCCTCCACCTTCCCACCACGACGACAAATAGTATAATTTGTTATAAGTACACCTATGCATCGCATTGTATCATCCTTATCGTTAAATAAAACAAAAAAATAAAAATTTAGATCACGTACAGTACAACAAAGAATAACTTAATTATTGTTTTAATTTGTAAAAGAAAAGCAGCAATTTGCCTGAAAAAAAAAAAATCCTTATTTTATCTACAAACATTTTTAACTGACTGAAACCATTTGATTTTCAAAGATAACATTTAATAAACTCAATAAATAATAATACATTCAAATTAATTAGTAACATTAAAGTTGGAGCCCAATAAATGAAACACTTACACCTACGAAACAAAAATGAACCCAAAAAATGTTGCAATGTTTTCTTTTAATCAAAACGAGGATGTCAGGGTTAATGGCGACAATGAGCACATTTTGTAGTGCACAGCTTTTCGAAGCAAGGTTTGAAGCGTGATACTGCATGATACAGATAAAGCATGTTCAGACTCACACCCACTGGCATGGCACCCCCCTATTTCAGAAAATCCAAAAGTGGGGATACTCTGAACTGCAGTGTAGAGAAATTCCACAGCCCCCACAGCTACAGTATCTTCTTAAGCTAACGATCTGACCGTTGTGGTCCCCGTCTTTGCTGCCACCCATCTCACACTGCACCCGACCCCTTCTGTTGGTGGTGAGCCCATTGGAGGGTTATCAGTAATACGTAAAAACAGTAAGGCTTATTGTATAACTAAGCACAAAAAAGCATAATGTACTTGATGATAACCTTTTTAATTGTCACACAGGTGTAAAAAATGTTAAGCATTGTTACTAACTAAATTGGTTATAAAAAAAACTCCTTCCCTAACATTGACAATTACAGGTAATGGCCAAATATTTAAACTCATAATGTGAATCTTCCTGGGTGATTTCTCGGATATCACTTGTCTTAAAGGGAAACTGTTAATTTTTTTATGCATTATAACTAATGCAATCAAAAGTCTGCTTACAATGTAACCTACAGGAGTCGCTCTATTTTGTCTATAAAGTGCTTTAAAAAACATCGAAACACCTCCATCAACGTTTTATCAACATGCTGTGAGTATATATGTAATGTAATAACAGGCACATTCATAATAGCATTTATTATTTACATATTTTGATTATTTTAAGCATACGGCGGCGCATACATTTCAAAATTGTTCGCTTTTTCCCTCACTGATTATTACTCACTCCAGACTTCATGAGAGCCCAAAACATAATACTACATCACTTACTGTACAATGTCTGCTGTCACTAGGATGCCAATTACTAGCATGTTGATATATTCCCGTTTAGATGAAGAATGACATATAATCCTCACAAAGAAAAAGGGGGTAAAACCAAGCGTCTTTCTCGCCATTTCCGAGGCTAAATTGGATGTCAGAGTTTACCAACTTGTCAGATAATGTCTTCATCCTTCTACTATCAAGATGAAATTCATTATTTATGATGTAGACTAAACCTCCACAAGCTCTGAGGCGAAAAAGCAGCTCACCAGCTCAAGACTTTAGGAGCAACAAGCTTGTTTGCTCTCTGTGAATCCATCCATCCATTTTCTACCGCTTATTCCCTTCGGGGTCGCGGGGGGCGCTGGAGCCTATCTCAGCTACAATCGGGCGGAAGGCGGGGTACACCCTGGACAAGTCGCCAGTGCTCTCTGTGAATGCACCGCTAAAATGAGTTTGTCTGTGTTAGCGCTTATAATAATAATATCACTAATAAATTGGTCAGTATTCAGGTCACGACATGTAAATGGAGTATTGTATTTATTGTTATTTACTATATGTCCCCAACGTTTTTGTAACTGCGGACTGGTCAACGCTTGAAAATCTTTCCCACGGACCGGAGGGGGGGTTATCGTATTTATTTATTTTTAATATTTTTTTGGTCATAAAAAAATACAATCATGTGTGCTTACGGACTGTATCCCTGCAGACGGTATTGTTATATATTGATATGTAATGTACAAACCCCGTTTCCATATGAGTTGAGAAATTGTGTTAGATGTAAATATAAATGGAATACAATGATTTGCAAATCCTTTTCAACCCATATTCAATTGAATGCACTACAAAGACAACATATTTGATGTTAAACTCTTAAACTTAATTTTTTTTTTTCAAATAATAATTAACTTAGAATTTCATGGCTGCAACACGTGCCAAAGTAGTTGGGAAAGGGCATGTCCACCACTGTGTTACATGGCCTTTCCTTTTAACAACACTCAGTAAACGTTTGGGAACTGAGGAGACACATTTTTTAAGCTTCTCAGGTGGAATTATTTCCCATTTTTGCTTGATGTACAGCTTAAGTTGTTCAACAGTCCGGGTGTCTCCGTTGTGGTATTTTAGGCTTCATAATGCGCCACACATTTTCAATGGGAGACAGGTCTGGACTACAGGCAGACCAGTCTAGTACCTGCACTCTTTTACTATGAAGCCACGTTGATGTTACACGTGGCTTGGCATTGTCTTGCTGAAATAAGCAGGGGCGTCCATGGTAACCGTGCTTGGATGGCAACATATGTTGCTCCAAAACCTGTATGTACCTTTCAGCATTAATGGCGCCTTCACAGATGTGTAAGTTACCCATGTCTTGGGCACTAATACACCCCCATACCATCACAGATGCTGGCTTTTCAACTTTGCGCCTATAACAATCCGGATGGTTCTTTTCCTCTTTGGTCCGGAAGACACGACGTCCACAGTTTCCAAAAACAATTTGAAATGTGGACTCGTCAGACCACAGAACACTTTTCCACTTTGTATCAGTTCATCTTAGATGAGCTCAGGCCCAGCGAAGCCGACGGCGTTTCTGGGAGTTGTTGATAAACGGTTTTCGCCTTGCATAGGAGAGTTTTAACTTGCACTTACAGATGTAGCGACCAACTGTAGTTACTGACAGTGGGTTTCTGAAGTGTTCCTGAGCCCATGTGGTGATATCCTTTACACACTGATGTCGCTTGTTGATGCAGTACAGCCTGAGGGATCGAAGATCACAGGATTAGCTGCTTACGTGCAGTGATTTCTCCAGATTCTCTGAACCCTTTGATGATATTACGGACCGTAGATGGTGAAATCCCTAAATTCCTTGCAATAGCTGGTTGAGAAAGGTTTTTCTTAAACTGTTCAACAATTTCCTCACGCATTTGTTGACAAAGTGGTGACCCTCGCCCCATCCTTGTTTGTGAATGACTGAGCATTTCATAGAATCTACTTTTATACCCAATCATGGCACCCACCTGTTGCCAATTTGCCTGTTCACCTGTGGGATGTTCCAAATAAGGGTTTGATGAGCATTCCTCAACTTTATCAGTATTTATTGCCACCTTTCCCAACTTCTTTGTCACGTGTTGCTGGCATCAAATTCTAAAGTTAATGATTATTTGCAAAAAAAAAAAAAAAAAATGTTTATCAGTTTGAACATCAAATATGTTGTCTTTGTAGCATATTCAACTGAATATGGGTTGAAAATGATTTGCAAATCATTGTATTCCGTTTATATTTACATCTAACACAATTTCCCAACTCATATGGAAACAGGGTTTGTAGGAACCAGAAATATTAATTACAGAAAGAAACGACCCTTTTGTGCAAATGAGTGTGAATGAGTGTAAATGGGGGAGGGAGGTTTTTAGGGTTGGTGCACTAATTGTACGTGTATCTTGTGTTTTTTATTTTGATTTAATTTACAAAAACAAAAACATTTTTTATTTTTCATTTCTTGTGCCGCCTGGTACCATTCGATCCACGGCCCGGTGGTTGGGGACCACTGGATTAGAAGACTCCATTGTAGGCAGATTTTATTTATGTTTATTTACAAGTTAGAATGCATTAAAAATACATCTGTTTTCTTGTCTCTCATAATGATTGTGAATGATAGGCAACATTCCAAAATAAGTGCAGTTCCCCTTTTAAGGCTGGTTCTTCTTTTGGATCAATCCACTGAAAGCAAAACACATTCAATAATAATAATAATACATATTTTGATGGTCATGAACCTGACCTTTGTATTTTTGAAGAACGCTTTGTTTAACTTTAGAGGCATTGAGCACAGACGGAAATAATAGTTAACAAGGGACCCTTTAAACAAAGACGATCAAGTGCAATAATGGAGGAATTCTAAAGACAACTAGTAGAGAAGAGCTGGTGAAGGAATGTGCAGGAAAGTGTTAAGTGGAAGCAAATTAATGAATACATAAAAAATACCCTTAGTAGATTAGAAAGCAAACATTTACTGACCCACCAGAAATGACAGAAAACGTTCTTTTTAGTTGTTCAATCCTCCTGCACAGTTTGAAGACTACGCTTATTGGCCTCCTTTTAAGAAAAACACCTTTGAATGAATAGCGCCGCACAGCGAGAAAAACACATGCTAGATATTGTTTTTGAAGGCATGTCTTTAATTATCCCCACACAATGGGCCTTTGTACTGTTTGTGTAAGTCCTTTCATAAACCCCTCTGACTACTATACAAAATGCCGCTAAGCAATAGTCACCAAAGTCCTTCTTAAGAAGATGGTCTTTAATTTTACAGCGTGGCATGAGGTTTATGCTCGGCTCAGTCATGAGCAAGATGAGGCCACTTCCGCTGATGTAACTCTTGCCAATAAAAAGCTGTAGTTGGTGAAATATATGACTGAGCTATATACCACACGCACATATTGTATATAACCACTGTTTATTAGGCACAAGTCTCATCCATCTTGGTCGTTTCACTGCACTTTTCCCACCAGCTTGCAAATGCATCTTGGCATATGGAGAGGACGAGAGTGAAATTTTGAGTGTTGTTAATATTTTGTAGGTGGCAAATGTGCTGACCTGTGAAGAGCAGTTTAAATAGGAGACCCTCACATTCAGTCAGCAGGCACATCTATTAGTTTTATTATATCCATATTCATTAATCATATTTACTGCCTCTTGAATCGACTCAATATACAGACCTTGACACACATTCAGAATTACAGAGCATCACGGCCGTCTCATTCAATTTTCACATTTGTTAATTATAATTCGTTGTGTGTAAGGGTGCGTTCTTTGACATGCAAAGGGAAGTTAGAGGTTATCGTCGAAATGATCATCCAGTTATTAATCTCCTGCCAGCTCCATTCAAACTCTATCAAGCACACACACCAAACGCTACCAGAGTGACAATATTCTCAGTTGCGGTGAATTATTCATAGTCTTATTGTGAAGAAGTGTAATTATGCACTTTTGTATGACGCATTTGAAGTATTTTATAGTTGACGTGATGTGATTACCTGAGGACTGCAGTGAAGAAAAACTGCACTACTGCATTCTGTCTCAGTAATCGAATAGCGTGTGCTTAAGAAAAGATCATATGAAGGACAAGAACCCAAACTAAAATATGAACTGTCACCTCCTTGAAACCATAGTTGTGTCATGTCTGTGTGATCATGTTTTGTTTTAGTCATGTTCGGTTTTGTTTTTGGACTTTTTGTTTTGTTTTGTCACCATAGCAACCCATTAGCTTTCACCTGTCACGCCACGCACCTGTTTCACGTTTTGAGTCACGCACCTGTTTTCATTAATCATGTCGGTAGTATTTAAGTTAATTGTTTTCAGTTCGTCGTGCTGGCGAAATCCCGGATTCATACCCCTGTCACACTTTTACCTCTGCGCACTTCATAGTCCATGCCAAGTACGTTTTTTTAGTTTATTAATGCCACAGTGTTTTTGTTTAATTGTTCAAAGTTTTTGCCCACGTGCAAGTCTTTTTGTTTCGTGAGTCAAGTTTGTACATCCGCCTTGAGCGCGCTTTTTGTTCCTTTGAGTGTTATAAATAAGTATAAATAAATATGTATTTACCTTCACACCATGACCAGTCCAGCTTTACTTGCATCTCGGGAAAACAAACACACCATAGTCCACGTCTTGACAGAAACAAAAAGACTTGCACGTGGGCAAAAATTTGGAACAATTAAACAAAAACACTAACTGTGGCATTAATAAACAAAAAAAACTTACTTGGCATGGACTATGAAGTGCGCAGAGGTAAAAGTGTGACAGGGGTATGAATCCGGGATTTCGCCAGCACGACGAACTGAAAACAATGAACTTAAATACTACCGACATGATTAACGAAAACAGGTGCGTGACTCAAAACGTGAAACAGGTGCGTGACGTGACAGGTGAAAGCTAATGGGTTGCTATGGTGACAAAACAAAACAAAAAGTCCAAAAACAAAACCGAACATGACTAAAACAAAACATGATCACACAGACATGACAAGTTGGGTATGAAAAAGTCATGGTTTTAAACTATTCATACCTGCATTAAGTTTAAAGGCAATATGTATTTTTCTTTAGTTGAGTTCATTAGTAAGAACACCTGAAGGTAGCATTTGTGTATTGCAAGAACCCATTACATTTTGGTGCAGAAACATGGATCCGTGTTTCCCACATGACTGCAATCTATTTGTGGCAGTGGTGAGTTAGACAGTGGACTGACGTAATGACACAATCGTCGATTTTGCATAATTGCCGATTTGAAAAAGTGAGTAAAACACAAGAAGCAAAACAAATATGTTTAGAACCACAATATTTCTTCTGTCTTGTTTTCGTCCTTGTTTTTAATGTCACAGGACAAAGCAGCCTCTAAGGCAGTGGTTCCTAACCTGGGTTCGATCGAACCCTAGGGGTTCGGTGAGTCGGCCTCAGGGGTTCGGCAGAGTTTCCGCCGCGGAGGTCAAGACACACCCGACTCATCGTGTAAACAAAAACTTCTCCCTATCGGCGTATTATGGATACGGCAACAGCAGAAGTCACACTGATTTGCAGGTGTGTCATTTGTTGTGAGTTCATGCACTGTGTTGGTTTTGTTCTTTGAACAAGGTGATGTTCATGCACGGTTCATTTTGTGCACCGGTAAAAAAAACATAAATTTGTCTTGAATTTGAAAAAAACAAAAATTTTTATTTTTCACTAAAGAAGGGTTCAGTGAATGCGCATATGAAACTAGTGGGGTTCGGTACCTCCAACTAGTTTAAGAACCAATGCTCTGTGGACAGGGGCGCCGCTAGGGATTTTGGGCCCCATGAAAAGCATCTTTACAGGGCCCCCAACACAGTGTCATTATTTTTTCTGTATTATAATTTCATCATCATTAGGGGCCTCTCTGGGCCCCCCTCCATCATGGGCCCCTAGAATCCGTCTCCTTTACCCCCCCTTTTCAGCGCCCCTGCCTATGGACTTTCAGAGAGGTAAGGGGGCGATAGCAGTACTTAGCAATACATGCTTTCGATTCAGGGAGTCCAAAAGTCCTCACTGTATTTGTCGCTACTCGCTTTTTTGAAAAAGCCTATCCAGACGGCTCTGATTACTCGCTAAGTATACAAATTCGCTAAGTTGGCACCACTGATCCCTCCTCCTTCGTCAGATATAATGTGCTTATAAGCAAAGGCAAACATCTAATGTTATATTTGTTTGTGGTGGTCCAAATATATTTGTGGTGTGCTCCCACAAATAAATTAATGTATGGGAATCACTGTTTGTATAGGAATTTCCAACATGGGTGCAGTGTAGGGATTGGCCATCGATCAGTATCGACTAATTTCATTGTGAAAAAGTATGTTATCGGCGAAAAACGATTATTGCTTTTCAATGCTAATCACAAAAGTTGATGCCAGCTGGTTGACACTGTATTTATTGTTGGTGCCTCAGCTGGCAGAGTCACGCAACAATGCATAATGTAATAATGGTGTATTAGGTAATAAATGTTCACCTCATTTGGTAATAACGCCACATTGTGTTCATCTGATACATTTTGTAATAAGCTTTGACACATTTTATAATAATATATAAATAAAAAGCCGGAAAAGGGTGGAGTGCCATCTCCGGGTTGGGGAGGAGACCCTGCCCCAAGTGGAGGAGTTCAAGTACCTCGGAGTCTTGTTCACGAGTGAGGGAAGAGTGGATCGTGAGATCGACAGGCGGATTGGTGCGGCATCTTCAGTAATGCGGACGCTGTATCGATCCGTTGTAGTGAAGAAGGAGCTGAGCCGGAAGGCAAAGCTCTCAATTTACCGATCGATCTACGTTCCCATCCTCACCTATGGTCATGAGCTTTGGGTTATGACCGAAAGGACAAGATCACGGGTACAAGCGGCCGAAATGAGTTTCCTCCGCCGGGTGGCAGGGCTCTCCCTTAGAGATAGGGTGAGAAGCTCTGTCATCCGGGAGGATCTCAAAGTAAAGCCGCTGCTCCTCCACATCGAGAGGAGCCAGATGAGGTGGTTCGGGCATCTGGTCAGGATGTCACCCGATTGCCTCCCTCGGGAGGTGTTTAGGGCACGTCCGACCGGTAGGAGGCCACGGGGAAGACCCAGGACACGTTGGGAAGACTATGTCTCCCGGCTGGCCTGGGAATGCCTCGGGATCCCTCGGGAAGAGCTGGACGAAGTGGCTGGGGAGAGGGAAGTCTGGGCTTCCCTACTTAGGCTGCTGCCCACGCGACCCGACCTCGGATAAGCGGAAGAAGATGGAAATTTAACAATTTTTTGCATTATGTATTAAACCATGGGTGTCAAACTCTGGCCCGCGGGCCAAATTTGGCCCGCCGTGTAAATTCACTTGGCCCGTGAGGTGATATCAAATTAACACTAGAGCTGGCCCGCCGATTATATACAACGATTATATACAACCACTAATTCTCATACTTGCCAAACCTCCCGGGAGACTCCCAAATTTCAGTGCCCCTCCCGAGATTTGTAACGTCCCCTTTTCGTCCAGTCCAACGAGTTCTGGCTCAGTTACATAATATGTGTGGCTTTGGCACGCACACACAAGTCAATGCAACGCATACTTGATCTTCAGCGATACCGGTTACACTGAGGGTGTCAGTATAAAAACCTTTAACATTGTTAGAAATATACGCCACACTGTGAATCCACACCAAACAAGAATGACAAACACATTTTGGGAGAACATCCGCACAGTAACACAACATAAACACAACAGAACAAATACCCAGAACCCTTTGCAGCACTAACTCTTCCGGGACGCTACAATATACACCCCCGCTACCTCCAAACCCCGCCACCCCCACCACACACACACACACATACAGATACACACACCTTGTAGCGTCAGGTTCCAGGTGTTGTGTCGGATAATGCACCCCCGGCATAGAATGCACCCCCTGACGGGAGTGTTATATCAACTAAAGCCCACTCTTAAAGTTTCCACATGCAAGATTGAATCTATTTAAAAAGTTATTTAATAAGAAGCCAAAGTGCAAAAACAATAATGTTAGTGTTGGAGGAGTTGTGAATGAATGAAATATGAAATCTGTGCTGTTTGATATTGTATTTCCGTGTATCAATTGTGTAAAGTTGTAAACCTTTCTCTGGAACACATTTGATCCAAACTATCTCATTTGTAATCTGGATGTGTACTACATTGTTTAACTTTTTTTTTTTTGGTCAAAACAATACTGCCATGCATTGTACTTTACAGTAGATGGGACATTCTGTAGACCAACAGTTAGACATGTCGGCTTATGAAAGTGACACAGATTTGATTCCCTTGACCGGAATCAGTAGTCTGAGGTTTCCCAAATGTGTCACCAGTGGTGTGTGTGCTGGGTGCCTCCTGAAGTCAAATGTGTTGCAATGCAAGCAAAATGTGTTTATGACACAACAACAAGTCTTTGTCTGAAATGTTTCGCCCATCGTTGCCGTCATTTCAACCTGGAAATGCATCATCTATCTTTTTGTCCCTGTTAGGTTCTCTCAGACACTTACTTGTTTTCCCTGTTGGCTAGGGGCACTTTAATTAATATCCGAGATGGTTAATCGTCTCATGATTAATTTCCCATGGTACAATCACTGATTTGAATGTGTTTCCTTAGTTCCAGCTCCAAAGAGGCTGCGTTCCAAAGCAGTGAACTCAAACACCCTGCTTGTTGCCTGGAAGGAGCCCAAAGGAGACTTTGATAGTTACCTGTTCCTCTACAACAGCATACCAGGTAGGATGGATTTATTGTAAAAGACAACTCCTATAAATGCACCTTTAAAAACTCTCAGAACTGTCACCACCAGAGGAAAAAAATGTGCTATGCAAATTGGAAATGACTCAACTTTGAGGAAGAATATCTCATTATTACTTAAATTTTCTGTATGTCAGGATGGATAATGTAATTTGCTTCTTATCTAAAGTCCTCCAAGGGATTACACTGTTGAGAAACATGGCAATCTAAATCTTGGTTCTGCATCTCTTCCAAGTTTGAGAAAAGGACATTTAAGACTGTATGTTATCTGTAAGTAGGTTTAAAAGTATGGAAAGTAGCATCTTTAAAGTGGACGTATCATGATTTGAATCTACATTTAAAAGGGTACTATGACTTTTTGTTATACATTTAAAACACTTTATTGTGGTCTACATCAGTGTTTTTCAACCACTGTGCCGCGGCACACTAGTGTGCCGTGAGATACAGTCTGGTGTGCCGTGGGAGATTATCTAGTTTCACCTATTTGGGTTAAAGATATTTTTTGCAAACCAGTAATTATAGACTGCAAATGATGTGTTGTTGTTGAGTGTTGGTGCTGTCTAGAGCTCCGCAGAGTAACCGTGTAATACTCTTCCATATCAGTAGGTGGCAGCCGGTAGCTGATAGCTTTGTAGATGTCGGAAACAGCGGGAGGCAGGGTGAAGGTAAAAAAGTATCTAATGCTTAAACCAAAAATAAACAAAAGGTGAGTGCCCCTAAGAAAAGGCATTGAAGCTTAGGGAAGGCTATGCAGAACGAAACTAAAACTTAACTGGCTACAAAGTAAGCAAATACAGAGTGCTGGACGACAGCAAAGACTTACTGTGAAGCAAAGACGGCGTCCACAATGTACATCCGAACATGACATGACAATCAACAATGTCCCCACAAAGAAGGATAAAGACAACTGAAATATTGTTGATTGCTAAAACAAAGTAAATGCGGGAAATATCGCTCAAAGGAAGACATGAAACTGCTACAGGAAAATACCAAAAAAAGAGAAAAAGCCACCAAAATAGGAGCGCAAGACAAGAACTAAAACACTACACACAGGACAACAGCAAAAAACTCTAAATAAGTCAGGGCGTGATGTGACAGTACACCTACTTTGAGACAAGAGCTATATTGATGCATGCTTGTTTATGGTTTAAATTCATATCCAACATTTGCGACAACAAATTTTTACTGTCAACTGAGTTTCATTTTTTAATGATTTCTACTGGTGGTGTGCCTCCGGATTTTTTCAATTAAAAAAATGTGCCTTGGCTCAAAAAAGGTTGAAAAACACTGGTTTACATAACATGTAATGGTTGTTCTTTGGTCAAAACATTGGATAGATGATGTTTTACAGACCATCTTCAAGCCGCTTTCTGACTGTCTCTTCAGGATGCTCCATTTTGTGGACGGTCTTATTCACATGCCTCCACTTTAACTGTGTCAGCTCCTCGTCAGCCATGTTGTAGTTTTTAACGCTTCCATATCGAGTCTACTGACAAATATAATTCAGAACTATACGCTACTTTGTATTAGAAATGGCAACAGCAGAGGATGCATCTGCATGCATGAGCCAGTCTGCCCCACAACAAGAGGATAAAGTAAAATAAGGCGTTCATTGACTACAGCGTTGGACGACAATGGCGGGTTCGCGCAAAGCCCTTCGAGTAAACTCCGACCATATATGAAAATATCTGCTGACGTCACACTTGGGTAAAACGTCACAAATTGGGCAAATTCCAAACGGCTCGTTTGGAGGAAGAATGAAGGAAGGCAAGATTGTTTTATACATATCTCTGCCATTTGATTTCACATTTTTGTGACTTATACAGATCCTAAATATACAAAAACAGGTACCAATAGGTAAGAAAAGACGGTTTCCCATAATAAGTCCCCTTTAAAACACTTCTTTGTTGTCTAGATCAGGGGTCGGGAACCTTTTTGGCTGAGAGAGCCATGAAAGCCAAATATTTTAAAATGTATTTCCGTGAGAGCCATATCATATTTTTTAACACTGAATACAACTAAATGCATGCATTTTTAAGTAAGACCAACATTTTTAGAGTATAATAAGTCTCTTATTCTTTTTTAACATTGTTGTTCTAAAGCTAACCAATAATAAATAAAATACTTCTTACCATTAATGCGACTTCTTGAACAGGTGCGGTAGAAAACAGATGGATGGATTAAAATGCAATGTTTGCATTTGGCGGCAAACACACCTCCACAAATGCGTCATCTATTTGAAAAGAATGTTTTATATTTTGAACGTTATTTTTAACACTGTGGAATTATTCATTACTTAATAAATTACTTACATTAAGCAATGTCAGCTGAGATTGATCTGAGAGCCAGATGCAGTCATCAAAAGAGCCGCATCTGGCTCGAGAGCCATAGGTTCCCTACCCTTGGTCGAGATAATACTGTATATATTAAAAATTGGGAGTGTAACGATTCGATTCAAATCATATTTTGATGCTGTTGATAGAATTCAGGGATGATATTAGTTTAATTAGAACAATACGATTCAAAATTATTTAGTGATTTGAAATCGATTCAGTAGCATTTTACATTAACAAATCACCAGTGTGACTGTGGAATAAACACTGGATATTGGACACTGCAGGTGACTTTTCCTATATTCCCATTAGTTATTGTTAGGGAATTATGTAGAAATGAACTTTGGATACAAACAAGCAAGTAAACATCAATTAATGGACAATGCAGTCACATCTTATTTGAATAAAGTGCAACAAACACTTTAGGTTGATTAACAAGAGGAAACCTTTTCTGCTCTGATTTTCAATATTCAAGAAATGTTCAATAAAAGTACATTAACCAACATTTTACCTGTAGATTTCCCTAGTACTTCTGATTTTGTTTTTCAACATAAACATAATAATCAATATAAAAAACAAAGTGCAACCAACAAATCTTTAGGTTGAATTAACAGAGAAATTAGGTACAACTAAATCTTTTCAGATTACATGAGCAGTGGTTTGACCTGCTAGTACTCTCATTTTAATAAATAGCTACGATAGCTGAGAAAAGTTACAATAAATGTAAACGTCACAACACAATAACTTTCAGCTATAACATGATTGCAAAAGCCACAACAGATACAAATGCTAACACAATGATATAAAGTCATAACACAAAAATGTAAGCCAAAACACAACAATATAGAGACGCAACGAAGTGACAGCGGACAAGTTTCAACGATGGACCACTATGGCTGGGCGGAAAACTATATGATGAACGAATATGGAAAATTAAGTGAAGTGTGACCACTTTCTCAGTCATAAAAAACATTTTTTTTTAACTTTTCCAATAATACTTATATACAATGTGCATTACAGAGTTTTGAACATTACGCCTCAGCTTGGTCCGTCGGCAAAATTTGGTCCGCTCTCACTTCCGATGTGTCTGTTGCAGCTTTAAATAATTGTGTAATGACATTTGCATTTTTTGTGACCTCTCTCGCCGTTTTTGTTTTGATGACTAATGGCGTCGGGCAGACTGACTTGAGTAACGTTTAACATCCTTATCATTAAAATGCTAAACTTTATATAAGGTCTGCCGTTCTTTACTCCAATGGGTTTTTTTTTTCTAGTATCGATAAAATACATATATATTACCTTTTAAAACAATGTTGGATCCATGCCTATCTTCCCAAAGGCCAACTTGTCGAGCACATATCGAAATAGTTGAATCCTATAAATACAAATCGATATATCGAGTAGTAGTTACACCTCTATTAGATATACTTTGGTGTACAATTTGGGTAATTTTTTCTCCACGGTCACTTTTATAACCTGTTTTTTGAGTCTGTCTGCAAGATGTTTGTTTCCGGAGGCGTTCCAAGATCACAAATGAAATCACGCCACAGCCTCTCCAAAAGTATCATAATTTATCTTTTAAAATGTACACTTTTCAATATATATCTTGAAGTCGTCACCGCTATTAACTCAAAAATAAACTTCATGGACATTGCATAGATTCACCCGGTCACAACATTAGGTACACCTGCACACCCGTCGATTGATTCAGAAAGTGCATTAAAAATGTTGCTCTTAGCAGCATTTATGTTCCTGCTCATCAGTGTTAATATGCGCAAGCCAAGATTAGGTGAAAATAAAACTTTATCGTACCGTTTTTGTTGTTCCTCATAGCCTGAAGCAAAGGGGTAGGAGCTCTTCCCCTTCTGGCTGAGAACCTCGCAAACAAATTCTCATGCCAAAATGCTATTACCCTATGATTTGATGCTTTGGCATTGTTTAATACTGGTGTCAAAAATTCATTAATGAGTTCTGATGTATCTTGCAAACAGTGGACAAGTGTTGCAATGTCAAGTATGACATAATATATTGCTTGGTCACCCTCATTGCCACTACATCTCCTAAAGCAGTGGTTCTCAAATGGGGGTACGCGTACCCCTGGGGGTACTTGAAGGTATGCCAAGGGGTACGTGAGATTTTTTTTGAATATTCTAAAAATAGCAACAATTCAAAAATCCTTTATAAATATATTTATTGAATAATACTTCAACAAAATATGAATATAAGTTCATAAACTGACCATCAAAACAAGTAGGCTATTAAATTCATTACAATGCAACAATGCAACAATGCAATATTCATTGTTGACAGCTAGATTTTTTGTGGACATGTTCCATAAATATTGATGTTAAAGATTTCTTTTT
The DNA here is from genome assembly GCF_033978685.3 of Nerophis lumbriciformis. Classification (NCBI taxonomy): domain Eukaryota; kingdom Metazoa; phylum Chordata; class Actinopteri; order Syngnathiformes; family Syngnathidae; genus Nerophis; species Nerophis lumbriciformis. The sequence goes on along the minus strand of NC_084551.2, from coordinate 34,700,296 downwards.
TTGTGAAGAAATGTTTATAATTAAGTTCATGAATCCAGATGGATCTCTATTACAATCCCCAAAGAGGGCACTTTCAGTTGATGATTACTTCTATGTGTAGAAATCTTTATTTATAATTGAATCACTTGTTTATTTTTTAACAAGTTTTTAGTTATTTTTATATCAATTTTTTCCAAATAGTTCAAGAAAGACCACTACAAAGGAGCAATATTTCTGCACTGTTATACAATTTAATAAATCAGAAACTGATGACATAGTGCTGTATTTTACTTCTTTATCTCTTTTTTTCAACCAAAAATGCTTTGCTCTGATTAGGGGGTACTTGAATTAAAATAATGTTCTGAAAAAAGGTTGAGAACCACTGTCCTAAAGCATGTAATCAGAGTTGCTCTGCAGTACTTGTTTGTCACATAAACTTCATTACTATTGATGCTGCCCACCCTGCAATTGTTGCGTATTAATGCGGTGGCGAAACAACGCAGCAGATAATTCTTACTCAGCTGCTGTAAAAGTGAATAAGTGGGTCTGAATAAGCACGTTGTAACCTAAAACGTCCCCCTTACAAACAACCCATGGCGAGAGCAGCCTTGTCTGACAATTTCGTGCTGCGTTTAATGGCGTAGAAAAAGATAAAAAAGTCAAATTTATGGTCACTTCCTTTCTCTCAGCGAGGGAGTGAGAGTGCCGCAGTGGTTCCCTGGCACTCAGCACATGCAGTAAAAATATTGGCTCCTCCACGGTGTCCTTTCCATATCTCCTGCTCTCTACATGGTTAACAACACTTGGACATGTCCATGTTCTCCTTTTACCTCTATATCATTTCATATCCTCAAATTGTTTTTAATTTGAGTTGTATAACTATTTTCTAAAAAAATAACCCGACCAACCGTCCACCCCTTCATCCTCTCTCTTCAAACACAATTGAGGCAGACGGATCTTTGTTTTGTTCAAGGGTTTTTCTATGGATGATGAATATTTTTTAAATTTGTCCGTCTGATAAGCATACATGCGTTAGTGACCCGTACCAAAAGTCAAATGAAGACCGAATCGTACAAAATCTGAAGCTATTTTCTCATAAGAAATAATGTAAATCCAATTATTTATTTCCAGACACCCAAAAATATTAACACATAACACTTTTTTATAGAGATTAATTATAATTCACACCACCTTTGTACTTTTTTACGAGTTAATTCTTGAACCCAATTGTTTCTCACCTTCTTTATTAAAGTGTAAAATTTTGTTTGGCTCGTTGGTGAATTATTTTGCAGTCAAACTCAGTTAGGGTTGTCACTAGGGTTGTGAACGATAAACCGATGCGACCGAGTATTCGATTCAACAAGTGAGCGATTAGGCTGCATCGGTAGCAGACTCCTCAATCAATACGAATAATTCATGAATTCCTAGCTGAATCGGTTATAGAGTCATGGATTGGTTATCGCGAGACTTTGCATGGGTTGGCTAGATTACAATATGCGCCAGCGTCTCTAAAACAACGCGAGAGCTGAAGCTACTCGCCAAACGCGGTAGCCGCCTAGCTAGTATTAGCACGAGTGATAAACAAGGGACAACACGGAAAATGAAGGAGGAGAACGAAAGCGTCAGTCTGACCGAAGGTGATAATGGACCGAGAAAGATTTGCAACGCATCGGGGAGACAGAAATCCAAAGTGTGGAAAGTTTTTGGGTTTTATAAGAAGGAAGGGAAGCTCGACAGAAGCCATGCTATTTGTAAATTGTGTCGAGCATCGTTGACGTACACTGGCAGCAGGTTGAAATATTGAATCTTTTTTTACCTACCTCTAGTGTTTAAAACTATGCTCAGGCTGAAATATTGCACTTTGTTGTTACTATTCTGTGCTACTTTTACCTCTGGAGTTCCCATCCTACAATTCAGCCAGAATTTTTGGTCCATGTCTAAAAATAAATACATTGACATGTGATTTTGTTGTTCTGTTTTTTTTGCCAGTGCCATAAAGCCATAATGCTTGGGGATTTGGAGTCTTGAATATTAACCATCAAATCGAATCGTATCGTTCGGAATCGAATCCAATCGAATCGGTCTGTAATAAAAGGATATCGTTTTTGAATCGAATCGTAACCTGTGTATCTAGATGCATATCGAATCGTTTATCAGAGAGAGATGTGCAACCCTAGTTGTCACTATCGTTTTTTTGTTTTTTTTATCGAGTATTCTTACGTTCATTTTGTCTGAATAATCAAGTAGTCAGATAAAACCCTTCATAGCCTCAATCCGTATTTTGAAAAAATACTTGAAATAAACAAACATTTTTCGGCTTTTTATATTGTTTGTTTTCATAAACTAAATCCCCCATGATCCCCTGTGCAGTGCGGGCAAGCAGATCAGAAAACTATTACTATTACGTGACTTTTTCCCCAAAAGTGAAAACCAGTGGTTGTCAACTCAGCCAACCACTGGAGATCTTCCTGCAAAAAGTAGATACGAGCAAAAAAATCCAACTGTGCAATGTAATAGATCCCTAGATTTTATCAAAAAAAGATTTGTCGAGTGATATCAAGGATTATACGTCAGTTGCGTTCCCGGACATATTGAACTATTGTGTTCCAGGCGCCATACTACACAACAAAACAGATGAAAAGGCCTACAACTTCTTTGTGTGTGGCTGGGTCAAGGAAATTGGTATCAAGACTCTCCCCGATAAATATGCATCGTTTTTGCTCGGGTAAGGTTGCATTTCATGATTTAGCTTCGCGTCGACTGCCATGTTTGTTTCTGTTACATGCGCCGTTTACGAGTAGCGTGTTTTTCCCTGTCTTTATCAAAATATAACTATAAATGTCAACATTGTGTATGTGCTGAAAGCTTCATTTGTGATCGTTGCCTTTGGTAAAAGCTAAACTCTTTTGGGTTTTGCTTACATTTGCTTTCTTTTATTTAGACCAGGAGTGTCAAACTCAAATACAGAGTGGGCCAAAATTTTGAAACTGAACAAAGCCGCGGGCCAATGTTGAACAAATTAACCTTTAACGTACTCTACGAGCTATCGTCACGTCCGCTTTTCATTCATTCTAACAACGTGCCGGCCCAGTCACAAGATATGTGCGGCTTCTCTACGCACACACGAGCGAATGCAACGCATACTTCATCAACGGCGATACAGGTTACACTGAGGGTGCCAGTATAAAAAACTTCAACACTGTTAGAAATATACACCACGCTGTGAATCTACACCAAACAAGAATGACAAACACATTTCGGGAGAACATCCGCACCGTAACACAACATAAACACAACAGCACAAATACCCAGAATCCTTTGCAGCACTAACTCTTCCGGGACGCTACAAAATACGCCCCTGCATTTTTACTGCACATTTATGTCATCTGTAGTGTTTTAAACAAGCAGAAGACAGCTACCACCTTTTATGGGCATTTTAAAAGCAGTCGTGTTGTGCATTTACAATTATACACTTTTTTATTTTATTTTTTACCGCAGAAGGTGTGCTCATTGGAGAAAGGCTGCAATTACTCTGCTCAAGACGCCAAACAATGCTTTAAATACTTAAAGAAGTTTTTTTCTTTTAAGAAATATTTTAATAATATAAATTGTACTTGAAAAATACGAACATTTAAAAAAAGACTTAAAAAAAAAAAAAAGCACCATTTGTTTTATTTAGCAGTTCTCTAGCAGCAATAAAATTATAAAATGATGTTGCTGAATAGACAATATGTCTTATTTTTTATTTCCACCATCCAAAATTTTGACACACACACACATAGGACAGACGATGAACAAACGAGAATCCTCTGTCCTATGTGTGTGTGAGCGGCGTGAGCATCGATCCCAGGTACAACTGTCAGTTTGCACATGCTTTTCAAACATATTAAATAAAACGCAAAATAGTGCTCGCAAAACCGTGATGAGCGTTCATTAATCAACTTGCGCATGCTAAATAATTAAATGTGAATCTTCTCCAAGTATTGTTGACGTTTTGTCAATCAGTATTTTGCATATTAATAATTAATTATTTAATTAATGGATTGCACGCCTATTCTGGACACTTAACAGACTCAATCCACTTTGCACACGTTTAGTAGATCAGCTTTGCGTGTGATATCGAGTTTGCACGTGTTTTAGTACACACAATCCTTTAGTAAATCAGACTCTGTGTGTACAATTGATAACTAGTGTAGACCGTCCTATTTAAATGAGGTTTTTGCGTGTACTACTTGCTGTGTCCTTGGGAACACTCTTTTCCCTCCACATTCATGTTAGGAAAAGATAGGACAGACTTTATTCATCCCACAATTGGAAAATGATGTGGTTGCATTGCAAACACAAAAAAGCCACAAAAATAGAGTAAAAACACATGAAAACAAGTTGCCACATCAGCAGTGCCAATCTAAAAACAGCTACAAAAGTAAAACAACGAAAAAACAAAAAAATGGACAATAAATAAAAAATATTGCGCACATACGATTGCACCATGCACAGACAAACAACATAACAAAACAATATACAGTTATTATGCTCTCCAACCTATGTGCGATTTTGTTGAACTAGGAGCACACACCTATAATCTGTATACAATATTAAATAAAAATCAAGACAACAGAAACTATTTTTTGCTTGTTGAAGATGCGCTTTGCAGCGAGACGATGGCCCATCACAACAGCATTCATGTGTCTGGAATGATCCGAGCGCAAGAAAATGCATATTGTAAGACATTTTTATATGGAGGAGATATATTATAATAATACATATATACGATACGAACGGCATTTAAAAAAAAACTGTAGGAGACACAGACACACATCAATTAAATATGTTTTAATCAGCCCCTTAAGTCATCAAGGAGCTATAAAATTAAAATGAAATTGCTGAATAGAAAAATGTGTAATACTATTAATGAACAGTCCAAATATGTTGACAAACATGCGTAGGATGGTGCATTCTCTTTCTATTGTCTATCTTTGAAGCACGATCGCCTCCTTTCTCACAGCCGTGTGTGTAATTCAGTATGCACGCACAATTTTCAGCCTTGATAGATCACACTGCGAGCCTTAAGTAACTATATTATTATCATCTCCTCCCAGTATTCAGTTCTAACGATCAGCATATATTTTGCATATTCATGAAGATAGACATGCTAATTAGATTGTAGTCTTTATTCTTATTCTGCTCACTTAAGAGACACAATACTTTGCGCAAAAGTTTAGTAGATCCAGTCTGTGTTTAGAACATTTGAACATTCCTGCCACTTCCTTTTACATACCATATTTACCAAGTCTTCTTTTATTTTTTTGACATTACTGCAGTAATACCGTACCGTGGCCTTAATACTGTCACATTATCATACCGTGAGATTCTGGTATAGTTACATCCCGAAAAAGCACAGACTGAGTCACCAACACATGAGAGTCTTTGTTTGGGCACTTGATTCCGTGGAATGATAAGCTGGCAAATTGACTAATTTGGTAGATTCAATGTTTGGCTATATGATAACTGAAGCACTATTCCCGGATGGTTTACACTAGGAAAAAACCCATTATAGGCTCCAGCACCCCCCGCGACCCTGAGAGGGATAAGCAGTAGAAAATGGATGGATGGATATAACATTGCAAAGTAACTAATAATAATTAGTTAATACATTGTTGCACGACTAATAGTAATGTATTCATCAAATTTGGTGCATGTTATGCAGTTTTTGACTTTCTGAAGGCTTTAGCTCATATTTCAAAGTACCGGTACTCATTATTTGTGTGTGTGTGTCATGTAAGGGACAATAATCCCCTTGTACAACCACAAGCAACAAAATGAATATTTGTTGCTCTATTAAGGCGTGTGACCTCATATGCTCCGCCTGAAACACAAATGAGAAAATATTATTCCCAATCATAAACCCGGTGATTACACCTAATGCAGACAAATGAATGTGTTTCCGTTTCAAACAGATCTATAGTAAGCAAGTGTGCAAGGACGTAAAAGCCTTCAATTAGAACACTGACGTTAAGTTTACTCATCTGAGTTTTGGAATGCAAATGATACTCACTGGTCCTTCTTTTCAATTCAGCCTTTTTATCATGGTCCTGTTTTCCTGAGGGTATCAATACTGTAAAGGTAGAGGGACAAAGGAAAGTGCACACACAACTTATTTGCGAGATCAAAATTTGAAGTGTGTTGAGAATGTTATGTGAGGGGAAGAAAGAGACATGCACCTGCTTGTCTAATAATTGCACCATCAAACCGTATAACTATTCTTTTTGGAACTTGAAACTCAGGCCGATAAATCATTTGAAATACAAAATCTATTTGCACTACACAGAAAAAACAGATTGCTGAACATATTTGTTATTCAAAGAATGATGTAATTATACACAATCTGTTCCAGGGTCAAATTGTCATTATACGGTGCAGAAAATAAGTATTTAATCCGCGGCTGACTTTGCAAATTTACACCCTTACAAATATATGAACACTTCAGAATTTCTATGAAAAAAATAACATTACATCCTTTTCCCAACAGAGAAGTTACATACCCATTAAGCACACAAATTACAAGATTTCACCTCTGAGGTAAGGGTTGTTGTGAGAGAGGTGAGGGATTATCCCAGATATACACAAAATGAGCTTGTAAATTATTGCAAGGGTTCTCAGACCAAAGTTGCCTAGAAAAACACAGGTAATACACTTGCAGTGCCCGCAGCTTCCCCTACTCAGGAAGATCCATGAACAACAAGCACTTGAATGACCCAGACAAGGCTTGTTAGAATGTAATGTCAGCTAAGATCAAAATTGATTTCTTTAGCATCAACTCGACTTGACATGTTTGGAGGCAGCGAAATCTGAATATGACCATCCTTACTGTCAACCATGGAGGTGGGAGGTTAGGTTATGTAGGTCTTTATTGTCATTGCACAAGTACAAGGAAACTTTGTTTTCAGCACAAACCCGTTCAAGATTAGACAAACAAACAGGGTTGAATTGTTCTGCTTTAGTGGTGTTTCTCTGACAATAAGAATGTATTATTCCTACTGCGACAACAAGAAACATCTGACCTCCGTGCTTGCCAACAAGGTTTTCTATGATGGTTAATTTGTGTCTTTATCATGGAAGCTTTTTTTTTTTTACACTGATTTTATGTAACATCATTTTTTGCATTTGAATCTTGTGAATTGATTTTTTTTTACTTCAACTTATGTTGACAATTAAATCTAAAACAATTAAAGTTTTACAATTCAATGTATAAACATTAACTGTATAAAATTTCAGTTTATAAAAATTCAGTATAAAAAAAATCAGTGAAAAAATATTTAGTGTGCAAAAAATTCAGTGTATAAAAATTTGGTGTAAAAAAAAAAAAAAAAAAATCAGTGCTGAACAATCAGCTGTTTCAAAAAGCAAGACTCACTTCCGGTAAATTAACACTGAAACAATTGATCCTGTCTCAGAACCAGCCAATGAGGTGTTAAGTTCGAATTCACGTGACACAGGTCTTGCAAAACAGCATAAAAAAGGCAGTTAACCGGGATACGTGGGCATAATACAACATGATACACATTTCAATGCAGCACACTGGATGTTTTGAAACTATAGAAATTATTCCAACGGTTAGAATCTGCCCTTTTGAGTGATGTGCAAATGCTTCATGCAGACCTGGCACGAACGGAGTGGGGCAGAGTGGGCAGGGCTTGTTTACAGAGCAGCAAATGTCAGACGGAGGCAGATTTCTACAGCAAAGTTCTGCAAAACAGTGATATTCTATCGAATATGTGGATGTTTTTTATCCTTTGCGCTTATTCTGCCATGTTTGTTGCATCTTTGTTGTTCTTGCTCGATTATAAAATATGTCGATGAAGGAGGTGGTCTGCAGTAGAGGAGCAACGTTCATATATTCTCAATATTCAGGGTTTTACTGTTCATAGTTATTATAGGTGGCGACTTGTCCACGGTGTACCCCGCCTTCCGCCCGATTGTAGCTGAGATAGGCTCCAGGGCCCCCCGCGACCCCAAAGGGAACAAGCGGTAGAAAATGGATGGATGGATGGATGGATGGATGGACAAGATTCTATATTTTTATGTACATTCTGACTGTCATATAATTCTGTAAAAAAAAACCTGAAGTTCATAAAAAATTTTAGGTTTGGTAAGTGTAATTTTTTTTTACTGTAAAAGACACTCAGAATGTACATGAAAATACAGAATATGGGCTTTACACTATTAACTATGAACAACAAAACACTGAATATTGAGATATATGCATGTTGCTCCTCTATTTCCCAGACCACGTCTTTGATTGACATACAGTATTTTATAATTCAGCAAGAGCAACAAAGATGCCACAAACACGGCAAAAATTAAAGGCAAAAGGATAAAAAACACCCTCTTACTCCATATAAAATCACTGTTCTGCAGAATTGTGTTATTGGAATCTGTCTCTGTCCGACCCTTGCGTTTGTGAGGTGTCAGGCTTGTCGCTGCCATGCCCACTGTGCCTCGTCCCTTCACTGGCTCCCTGTGCGTTACCGAATCAATTTTAAACTCCTACTATTTGTTTTTAAATGTCTAAACAACCTCGCTCCAACATATTTCTCCGACACAAGGCTGAAGCTTAGAGGTGACAGAGCTTTCGCCTCTGCTGCTCCCAAGCTCTGGAACCTTACCTTTGACTGTTAGACAGGCCTCCTCTCTTCCTGTTTTTTAATCGCTCTTAAAAACTTACTTTTATTCCATGGCTTTTAACGCTGAGTGATCTCCATCCTGCTATGGCGTCCCACAATGCACCTGCTGTGAACCTGTTTTTATGTTTTATTTATTTATCTTTTTATCGTGCTCTGTTTGTGTTGTGGTGTGCTTGCTCGTTTCTCTTGTGTTATCTTTTAACCTGCCCATTGTACAGCACTTTGGCTACCCCTATGGTACATTTTAAATGTGCTTTATAAATAAAGTTGATTTGATTTGATTTAGCATGACGCAGAAGAGGTATGGTTCCCTATGGTTTGTGTAGTGTTTGGTTAATCTATTAATGACCAAACTTTGTCTTGTAAACAAGGAACTTACGCTTAAACATGTTTTGTTTTTTTTCTGCTTTTTGAAGCAGCAAATTTTTATACACTGGATTTTACAGCACTGAATTTTTTTTACACTCAATGTTTTACACTAACTTTTTATACACAACATTTTAAAACTTGACTGTTTATACACTGAATTTTTTAAGTGTTCTGTGGTCTGACGAGTCCACATTACAAATTGTTTTTGGAAACTGTGGACGTTGTGTCTTCCGGAACAAAGAGGAAAAGAACCATCTGTATTGTTCTAGGCGCCAAGTTCAAAAGCCAGCATCTGTGAGGGTATGGGGGTATATTAGTGCCCAAGGCATGGGTAACTTACACATCTGTGAAGGCATCATTAATGCTTAAAGGTACATACAGGATTTGGAGCAACATATGTTGCCATCTAAGCAACGTTATCATGGACGCTGCTTATTTCAGCAAGACAATGCCAAGCCACATGTTACAACAGCGTGGCTTCGTAGTAAAAGAGTGCGGGTACTAGACTGGCCTGCCTGTAGTCCAGACCTGTCCCCCATTGAAAATGTGTGGCACATTATGAAGCGTAAAATACGACAATGGAGACCCCGGACTGTTAAACAACTTAAACTGTGCATCAAGCAAGAATGGAAATAATTCCACCTGAAAAGCTTCACAAATTGGTCTCCTCAGTTCCCAAACTTTAACTGAGTGTTGTTAAAAGGAAAGGCCATGTAACACAGTGGTAAAAATGCCCCTGTGCCAACTTTTTTGCAATGTGTTGCTGCCATTAAATTCTAAATTATTTGCAAAAAAAAATTGGTTTCGTAGTTCGAACATTAAATATCATGTCTTTGCAGTCTATTCAATTGAATATAGGTTGAAAAGGATTTGCAAATTATTGTATTCTGTTTTTATTTACGAATTATACAACGTGCCAACTTCACTGGTTTTGGGTTTTGTAGTTTAGGTTAGCAAACAACAGGGGAGGGGTTGGGATGTTCATTTCAAGGAAATTGAAAATATTTTTAATTTTTCTGTTTGTTTTTATTTTTTTTCCTGAAAAGGTCTAGAAAAGGATGGGTTGTCTTATATTCAGGTTTCTTAGATTTGGCAGCAGTACTTTACGGTAGTTCAACTTTGGCCTATTTTCTTGTTCCTTGTCTCTGATAGGTGGTCATCAGAGGGAGATCATCATATCAAAAAGTGACAGTAAAGTGTTGATAACCGACTACGACCCGTCCAAGGACTACATCTTCAGTGTAATTTCTGTCAGGGGTAGCACTCAGAGTAAACCACTGCAGGGCAGACATAAAGGTATGTTTACTTTTTTTTTTTATTGCTCCGTTGCTATTTCTTGACATGGCTCAGATCTATCAACGGAAAGATTATTGACTAAACTCCCAAATCTCCTGCAAGACCTTTTGAAATACCCACAAACAATCTATCTAGTGTTGCACTTCAGTGATACTGTATTGTGTGTCTGTGCTGTGTTCCGCGTGCACTAGCTGAGAGAGGCGAGGGTGTTGGAGGAGTCAAAACCCAGCCACAGCGTCTGACTGATTCATTCACTCTTCCTGAAGATGTCAATGAGATCTCCGGAGGTAAGATAAATGCACACGCAGTTTCCAGGGGAATTAAGGGGCCATATGCCCAGGTAACGTGGTGTTCAAATGAATATAAGATGAATTGAAGCAGCAAAAACAGCTGCCGGGGCCATTTCTTAAGCCAGACAAAAACATATTTCCTTGTCCAGTTGGATGGGATTGTGATTTCTACTTCCACGCTGAGTCTTTGGGCTTCATGTTGACAAGACAATGTACCTTTTCAAAGTGCACACAGACAGAGGACGAGTGCACACATGTTGGTAAATCATTCACTAAGGTGCGTAGACAGCTCCGACCTGAATTTCCGACAATGAGTGTCTTGTGTCTTCATGGTTTTCTATATACTTGACCTGCGCCCAGACAACACTGTCTGGCTTTTTGTCTTGTAACCAAGATCCTATTTGAACAGGCAGCTTTTAATACTCTACCAATGAAATGATGTTCCAAATTCAGGGAAATGTGAGACACAAAGGATTGTTTCTGCTTGTGTAGAAAATGATAGCACAACGTTGAGCTGTGAAATGACATGTGCAACTTTGGAAATGTATTTTTTATTGAACACTCAATTGTATTGTTCTTCAAATACCTTTTACTTTTCCCTTGCTTTTTTCCCCCAAATATTTAGTGTAGTGGTACCTCAGTTTTTGTTAGTAATCCGTTCCTAAAGGTACATCCCACGAAGACTGAATTGTATGAAAAACCGAAGCAATATTTCCCTATGTAACAATGCAAATCCAATGAATCCATTCCAGAAATATCACAAAATTAAATAATTTTAGTTTTACATTCAAGATACATATAAATTACAAATGAAATGTATTAACATTTAACAGCACTGTTACCTTTTATTGAAAATATTTTTGTTGCACACAATGAGCATAGAGAGAACAGAGAAGGGTAGAGAGAGCCGAATAGATCACACCTTTGTTCTTTTTTAAAGTAGCAGTAGAGTGTAAAAACAAGTTGCCTCTATATTGAAGCTATAATCATATATATCTGATGTATGACACCGAAAGACTTCCAAAGTTTGCGAGTTAATAGATATGATCAAAATAGTATCAATTTCATTGAGATTCTGGAGACATTTTGAGAGATAATGAGCTAGCCAGTCACGTGATCACGTGACGTACAGGTAGTAAACGCAGATCCCTTCATCACAAACAACAATGCAAATCATGCAGACTTTGTGAGAGCCAACAACGATTACTTTGAGAAAAATTATGATTCATAAACTTATAGTGTTGATCCTGAATATAAGGAGGACGATTTACAAATTTTAGAAGCTCTGCCAAACAAATATAGCTTTATTGAAACACTAAGCATCATGTAGCAGTATTGCTAAGTGCTAAACAAGAAATACAAACTACGAACATAATAAAATAATTGCTTAATGTACAATGCCTGCTCTCACTGCGATGACGACTGATAGGATGTCCATATCTTCCCGTTTATATGAAGAATTAAAGGCCTACTAAAACCCACTACTACCGACCACGCAGTCTGATAGTTTATATATCAATGATGAAATCTTAACATTGCAACACATGCCAATACGGCCGGGTTAGTTTACTGAAGTGCAATTTTAAATTTCGCGCAACATATCCTGCTGAAAACGTCTCGGTATGATGACGTCAGCGTGTGACGTCGCGGATTGTAGAGGACATTTTGAGACAGCATGGTGGCCAGCTATTAAGTCGTCTGTTTCATCGCAAAATTCCACAGTATTCTGGACATCTGTGTTGGTGAATCTTTGCAATTTGTTCAATGAACAATGGAGACAGCAAAGAATAAAGCTGTAGTAGGGAAGCGGTGTATTGCGGCCGACTTCAGCAAGAACAAACACGGCCGGTGTTCCATTGTTTACATTCCCGAAAGATGACAGTCGATCTTTACCATTGGCCTGTGGAGAACTGGGACAACAGAGACTCTTACCAGGAGGACTTTGAGTTGGATACGCAGACGCGGTACCGTGAGTACGCTTCCAAACATTTGACCGCTTGCCCGTACGTGAGTGCCGCTATGTGCATGTCACGTACTTAACTTTGGGGACTTTGGGGAAATACAGTATATGTGCTGTATGAACTTTGGGGAGGTGAACGGTACTTTGGGCTGTGGGATTGAGTGTGTTGTGCAGGTGTTTGAGTTGTATTGGCAGCTTATATGGATGGGAGGGGGGAGGTGTTTGTTATGCGGTATTAATTTGTGGCATATTAAATATAAGCCTGGTAGTGTTATGGCTAATAGAGTATATATATGTCTTGTGTTTATTTACTGTTTTAGTCATTCCCAGCTGAATATCAGGTCCCACCCGCCTCTCACAGCATCTTCCCTATCTGAATCGCTCCCACTGCCCTCTAGTCTTTCACTCTCACTTTCCTCATCCACAATTCTTTCATCCTCGCTCAAATTAATGGGGAAATGGTCGCTTTCTCGGTCCGAATCGCTCTCGCTGCTGGTGGCCATGATTGTAAACAATGTGCAGATGTGAGGAGCTCCACAACCTGTGACGTCGCGCTACTCGTCTGCTACTTCCGGTACAGGCAAGGCTTTTTTATCAGCGACCAAAAGTTGCGAACTGTATCGTCGATGTTCTCTACTAAATCCTTTCAGCAAAAATATGGCAATATCGCGAAATGATCAAGTATGACACATAGAATGGACCTGCTATCCCCGTTTAAATAAGAAAATCGCATTTCAGTAGGCCTTTAATCATGATGCACACAAAGGGTTAACAAGTAAAAGTCTCCCTGCAGACACTGTCTTTGGTTGTGTGTGTTTGTCTCCATCTCCGGGTATGAATTGAATGTTAGAGATGAGCAACTTCTAGATGTATGGGTAAATCCTGCTAATATCCAGATGAGAGGCATGATTTATAATCTGGAATAACTTTGACGAGTCGAGACGCGATGACATCAGGACATCGCGGCCAGCTCACAGTAAAGCAGCAGAGTGCTACTGAGCTGTGTGTTATCAATTTGCCGCGAAAATAGTCCGTCTGTGTTAGCGCTTCTAATAACAACATTGATAATATTTTGTTAATCTTCAGGTCACGATATGTATAAAGAGTATTGTTGGCGGGTGGTTGGATGGTTATTTAGAGGGTTTTGTGGGCGGAATAGAGAGCCCCCATTGACTGCATTGTTAGCAGACTTTTTATGTATTTATTTATTTACGAATAGGAATGCATAAAAAAAGAAAAATATGTGTTCATGTCTTACATAAGGATTATGAATGGTAGACAGCACATATCTCTCTAATTTTTTTCATATTTGCAGTATGACTGATCTGACACTATGATCAGAGTGCAGGAGTGTTACTCCTGTGACGTGAATCTACGGAAATTACCGAAGACTTTCAAAGCGGTATATTCAAAATGGCTGACCGAATTTGTGGCATTTTGTGATGTTTAGATGGTATTTTCACATATTTTGCGGATTGTAAATACAATTGGATATGGTTTAATGAAACACAGTCAAGCATGTGAAGCCAACTTGTTTTTCCACTCTACTGGTACTTTAAATTCAATAGTGTTTTTCATCTTTTTTTATCAAGGTGCTGGCACTTCCAACTTTCTTAGACCACATTGTGGCTTATTTTGCTGTCATAATAAAAAACAACAACAACCTTGTGGTGTAACTATGTTAGTTAGCAAATAACTACAGAGTCAACAATTATGATGTTATTGATGGGGGGCTAAAATGGGGGAATTGATTGATTGATTGAACTTTTATTAGTAGGTTGCACAGTCAAGTACATATTCTGTACAATTGACCACTAAATGGTAACACCCGAATAAGTTTTTCAACTTGTTTAAGTCGGGGTCCACTTAAATTGATTCATGATACAGATATATACTATCAGATATATTCATGGAACATGGGGGAAAAAGGAGCAAGCTAAAGTAGACACACTTTGTGAAGAAGACACTTTACAAAGAAATTTAGACTTCCACAGTTTGTTAATATCATAACAAGCCTGAGTCACAAATTCTTTTAGCGCAGGCTAACAGACTAGTTTGTTAGGCAACATGTTTGGACGAATGGCATCCGAAAAGGTTCCCTATAAAAAACCTGGAGCAAACCTTTTGCAAAAAAACTAAATAAATCCTATGAAAAACGGGCCGTGTATGCAAACTGAAGTACCACTGTGTGGTAAGAGCCTCATTTGTCTCATCAACCGCATTATCATTGGGAATCCCATCAAACAAAACCAAGCATTGCAGTTTATTTCCTTCTAAGACTTTTGCATTTGTCAACTGATCATATGTGTGTTTTCAATATGCTTATGTGTTTTGTACTTTTAAAGACATCAACCATTCTTGTGGCCGAAGTTGGAACGCTTTCAACTGCTCCTTGTAGACAAAGAATTCTGCCAAAGTCACTTTTGGCTAACCACTGTGTTTTGCATTTTTGTTGGAAGTGTGAAAGACTGGAACAGAAAAGTTTGAAAAAGGCAGAATCTCATTCACTCTGTGGTTTTGTTTAAGCACACTTGCTTTATTGTAGGCTGGTTTAGTATTCCGTTTTTTTTTTCAGCTCAAAGAGGGAAAATGTATTATAAGGTGTGAAGCAAAGACCTCGGGTCATTAAAAGTAGGGATGTCCGATAATGACTTTTTGCCGATATCCCGATATTGTCCAACTCTTTAATTACCGATACCGATATCAACCGATACCGATATCAACCGATATATACAGTCGTGGAATGAACACATTATTATGCCTAATTTGGACAAGCAGGTATGGTGAAGATAAGGTACTTTTTAAAAATAATAATAAAATAAGATAAATAAATTAAAAACATTTTCTTTAATAAAAAAGAAAGTAAAACAATATAAAAACAGTTACATAGAAACTAGTAATTAATGAAAATGAGTAAAATTAACTGTTAAAGGTTAGTACTATTAGTGGACCAGCAGCACGCATAATCATGTGTGCTTACGGACTGTATCCCTTGCAGACTGTATTGATATATATTGATATATAATGTAGGAACCAGAATATTAATAACATAAAGAAACAACCCTTTTGTGTGAATGAGTGTGAATGGGGGAGGGAGGTTTTTTGGGTTGGTGCACTAATTGTAAGTGCATCTTGTGTTTTTTATGTTGATTTAATAAAAAAAAAAGAACTATACCAATTATAAAAAAAAAACGATACCGATAATTTCCGATATTACATTTTAACGCATTTATCGGCCGATAATATTGGCAGGCCGATAATATCGGACATCCCTAATTAAAAGTAATTCAGTCTATGTTTGGCTCTAAAAATACAAGAACATTTGCCCCCTATCATTTAAATAATATTTACAACTGTGCGTTAAAGAGAGAGATGCAATCGCCTCAAGCCTGACCTCAACCTGTGTGCAATTTTTAGATTTGTAACTTACATCAGATTTGATGGAACTGTGAATATGTTCCATTGCAAATGACCTGCTTAAGTGCAACTGATTTTAGGCTATTTCTGTTTAAATTTTACAGCTGTACATCATTAACAATACATGTTGTTAAACATGGAAGTGTAAATGATTATGTAGGAAAAGGCTCTGGCGGCTAAGCACACTAAGCAACATACAACCCTGCAAAAAATGTTCTATAGAATCTCTATAGAAATATATAGAACGCTATAGAATTTCGTCGGAATTTCTTTAGAACTGAAGATTCTATAGAATATGTATTCAAAATTCTATAGAAATTCTATAGACATCAGCTTCATGTGCTGGAAGGTCTTTTCACTGTTCTATAGAGCTGGGAATTCTATAGAATATCCTATAGATTTTCTATAGACATTACATTATCTGATGAAAAGTCCATAGATTGTTCTATAGAACTGGGCATTCTATAGAATGTCTAACAGAAATTCTATAGACATTACTTTATCTGCTGAAAGGTCTATAGATTGTTCTATAGAACTGGGCATTCTATAGAATGTCTAACAGAAATTCTATAGACATTATCCTTTATCTGCTGAAAGTTCTATAGATAGTTCCATGGAATAAAATTCTATAAAATGGCAGCAGCGCTATCACCATAGCATTGATTAATCTCATTAAGTTGATTCACCAGACTTGAGCTTGTTTTTTGAACAATGCAGGATGTCTCCCTCAATTATGAAAATGTTAATTTTGTATCATTCAAAATTGTGAGGTGTCATTTCAAGGCGGACACCCAGAACTTCGGCAGACTTTATTTTTAAAAGTATATTTATTCCAATAAATCAATTTATTTTTATTTTTAGAGTTTTTGAGTTATCTATAAGTAAAAAGTGTGAATATTTTCGTAACTTACTTTTTTATGTGATAAAATTAATTTTATTGGACTTCCAACATAAATTGATTTAGCAAAACTCAGTTCAAAGGTTTAAATCAGACCTAAAACGTCAGGACCCGCCCACGTACCTGCATGCAGCTGTGGAACAAGCCCAGACACGTTTCTTCACGGAGCCCAATAGGAAAACACTTTACCGAACTCATGTAAGTAACAATTTATATTGTTAAAAGTCAGTATTTGCCAGGATTTAAATGTATACATTTTCAAAAGCATGGTGCAATGTTATATTTAGTTTACTACTTTTCCCGCCGTAACATTACAAACCCCCCCCCCCCCCCCCAAACACGATAGATAGAACTGCTCTCGTTTTGTTATAAAATAACAAAACTGTTTTAAGGCTGCAATCACAACCAAATTCATGTATAGTTGGTAATAATCGCGTTGTATCAATGTTTCTCATATCCGACACTAATAAGTGCGAATATGTTTCAAATCAACTTTTTTTTTAAATTATTTATTTTTCCCCTTCGCGCTTGCCGTAGTTGCAAAGCAGATTTCGCGGGCAGTTTGAGTTGGTGATGGCGGCCACAACGTCCATGTTGACTTCACTCGCTCTTTCTAAGCTGCCCAAGTCACGTCGGAGTTCATTGACGGTAACTTTGTTGGCTTAAACATCACATTTAGGTTTAGGGTCTTCTAGGCGCGATGCGAGACGTCACAAGCGGGCTAACGTTGAGCCAAACAGCAGCTTCGAGGCACGGGCGGAAATGGTGAGCTAGCAAAACTAGCCTCATTTATTATTATTAGTAGTATTATTATCATCCCTCCATTGTTTGTAACGTCAGGCTTGTGTGATCACACAGAGAAGGAGTTTGGCCCCCAGTCAGGTCGCCAAACGGAAGCAAGGGGAGGATGATCATCGAGACGAAATATAGTATATTAACCACGAGCGGTTCTCGAGAGAAGATGAATGGAGAAAATTGGGACAGTGATGAAGAAGTCCAAGTTCCATGGCCACTCAACAAAGCAGGAGGAAGGAAGCAGTCACAAACCAAATACGTGGCAAGAATTCTGAGGTTTGGTGGTAATTAATAAACAGTTGAAAACTTTTCAATTCAATTCAGTAAAAAGTATACGTTTTACCAGAAGTACATATAAATATAGATATATTTAATATAGATATATTTAATGTACTTCTGATTTTACACCTTGAACTTTCGACTTTGTTTATGTAAAGTTAAATTTAATTAATATAATTTTTTTTCTTCCATGATTGATAGTAATTTCTCATCAGTGCAGCCCTGGTATACTGAATGTTTCAATCTGCAATGCTGAGGTGATTGTCATGATAGTACAGACTTAACCTTGACAATTTTTTAATATGGCTGTAAGCCTGTAAATAAGGGAAAGTAAGGTGAAATTTGTTTCTCGCTGAGGTGAATTTCTGAATCATCAGAACTGTAGGTATACCAAAGTAATTTAGTGATAACAATCTGCTGCTGAAATGTATGACTAACTGTACAGTTTAATTTAGCTTAATGTGGCACATATTTGTTTTTACACAGAAGACACACGTGAACTGACGCCATATTTGAAAGCCGCTCAGGATGGCAAGGATGTACCCCTTACTGGTGATTTGGAATATGGCAGAGGCAAGAGAAACAAACAGCCAAAGTCTTGGTCATCAGACAGTGAGAGCAAGGATGAAAGTGTTGAGGAGACTCTATCTGACAGACAGCAGGTACTTTTATTTCAGTGGTGTTGTCGCGATATGACCGAAATAGTGTTGAAAGCGACGTTAAACGTTAATTCACTCACTCACTATTTCAGTGGTGTTTCAACTGTGTGAGGTTTTGTAGGATTCAATCCCATACTTTTGAAGTACCTTGTCAGTTTTTCTTTATCATAAAAGTTAATCACATCATGTTTCATTGTAGGCTTTAAAGTTATTGAATATTTTGATTCAATTCGACCAACTCAGACAGAATAATATTCAAGACAAATTGAGGTGTTGACAGACTTTCTGCATGTACTCGAAAATCTATCATTTCTGCAAACATATTTCTTCACTTCAATGGCATATAAAAGAACTGAACACGTTTTCTTGTTAATCTTGATTTTTCAGAAGAAAAAGAGGAAAGTAAGCCGTACAGCTGTGGGATATGATGCTCGGGCACAATTGAAGGCCCAACTTGCTGCTGTGAGTACATGAATAGAATAGAATAGGATTTTATTGGTTAATCAAAGCACCCTCTCGAGGCAAACAATCACAAGTGCCTAGCATTCATTTGAAATCGAGGACGTAAAAATTGCATCCCTGGCAACTGGTTTAAAACACAAGTTTATACTTTTACTTATATGAAAATAACACTACAAATACCTGATGAACAGTGCCTACTGTGTGAATGGCTTACTGCTACATGTACATGTAGCATATTCAAATTAATGTGCCTACAAGGTTGCTTATACATGTAAAACTTATATGGTGCTGTCAGGGCCGTATCCAGGACAAATTGCTTCCGGAAAACATATGAGCGCCCAAATTAATCATAATACAAATTATTTCATTTGATTTACTATTTTGACATTTTCAGCTGGGAAGAACTTCACCGAAAGATACATGTACAGAAATGGAATCCCTGAAGAAGGAAGTCCTCCAGTTGAGAGAGGAAAACAAATCCCTTCGAGATGCATTGAGGGTTGTTGAAGGTAGGTTTTCTTATTCTAGAAGTATGTTATTGTAATTATCATAGGTTGATGGAAAATATGCTTACATGTCGATGTATGAAATAACTTTCTTATTACTGTATTTTCATCTAACTTTGGCCTACGGGTATTGTCGTCATGTACGGCTGTCCATCCGTCACCGCAATATTTACAGAATCGTTTCATGTACGGAAACCAAACTTGTTACATCTATTTATCTTAGTGTAACAAGAAGCCTATCGAAAATGAGTCGTCTCGGACAATATTTTCCAGAGTTATGCCCCTTTTTTCCAATAAAAATCCATTTATGATTTGGGATAATTTCAGAACTGTTGCATATACAACATCCTAAGTTGTGATGTCCTCCCCTCTAAATAAGGGGAGGACATATGGTACTTGTTTGTTTGTCTGTCTGTCCGTCCGTTTTTGTGTGTTTCTCTTATATTAGCAAGAGTTACGTCCCTTCCTTCTTGATATTTTGTCTCAGCTGGATATCTGATTAATACTTGACCGACAAATATTAAATCTTCGCGTGGTCAGGATGAATTAATATATATGGTTATATATATTTTTCATCTTTGATTGCTTCCTTACCATGTTTCCCTTGACTTGAACAAGATTCCTATCAAAATACCCTTACATTATGATAGCTGGGGTTAGAGCCGAGCGGTTTGGATATCGCCAGCTTCATGTTATTAATGTATTTTTTTTTTAATTGTGTCTGCATCACAATGTACTTTTTTCTATTAAAGGACTTCCTGGCCTGCTAATGAAGATGGACGACTTATCACGTCAGGCAACAATACTATCAGCTCGACGTCCTGCTGTCGCTCTGCCAGAGAGGAGCTGGCCAACAGCAGCTTGACAGGAAAAAAATCCAATGCTTTTAAGGATAAGCATGAGAAACCAAAACTGGATGACAAGAAAGTGTCTGCTATTATTGGTGAGTATAAGTTAAATCAATCTGATTAAAACCATATCCACATCAGGGAAGTGGATCTGACCCTTTTCCTATCTCCAAGTCGTTCCGTGATCGTTTGGCATGAAGTATAGATATCCATAGCTTCCAGTCTGCTTGGTCCATGAATTGACTGCGAGATGTTCGTTTTGACAGATTTATAGGCATGGGTGGTCACATTAGCTTTGATCTCGTCGGAAACCAACATCAAGTGACAAAGCAAAAACCGCAGCGCACGGATATCTACACCTTTTTCTCGTTTGATATCTTATATCGGCATTCTCCGCCTTACTATTTAACAACTAGCGTCGGGAATTTCCGTGAGTTCTGCTGCAAGTTGAGAAGTGAACGACTTTTAGATAGGGAATGTGTCAGATCCCCTTCCCGATGTGGATATGGTTTCAATCAGATTGAAGTTAAATATTTTTGTTAGAATTCTATTAATGCACTTTCGTGATTGTTCGAACGCCATTGGGGACACCCATCAAGTACACAACAAGATTCACAAGAAAGTGAAATCCTGAAAATAATTTGAAAAATATTTCACACACTGAATGGATTTTCTATATAGCTAATGAATAGTGTACATGCACTGTCAGAATTTGATACAGATTTGTTGCAGTTCGTAAAGCCTGGCATGATTGCACCACATATGATTTTGTGTGCGTCAAGCAGTGCAAGTGCCTTACAGCATAGAAACGCGTGATATGCAATGTATGCAGTGTGTTGACTATCCATTGCATTGATTAAATGATAGACATCACTCTCTTTATCGAGCTGAAAAATGCCATAGTGTAACTCATTGCATGACAGCTAGTGTCTTGGTGTCTGCAGACACTAATTCTGGTATATTTTATTGATCTTTCAGATTTTGTGAAGAAGCTCCATCCCTCAAGTGAAGCAAATGTGACAAAGAAAATCATTGGAGTGAAACTGAACATTGCGCAGAAAATGGGAAAAAAAGAAGGCCTCAGAAACAAATTCTGCTGGACGTCTAGCCGTCTCTAACAGTCGGGGAAGCGCGGTGATCATGTTGATTTATGCTGCTGACATTTATTTATTACGTCAAGATTTGAGTTACATGTATATAATAAATACAAGTCAACATTCATTCAACTGCAATATTTGTCTTTCTCCATTGCCAGTGTTAGACCACAGATTTTGTAGAATGCCTGCCCAATCATTTCTACATCATTCTGAACCGTATTCCACAGAAAGCCATTCCATAGGAGCCTGTTCTATAGAACTACTCTTTAGAACTTTCTTCTATAGCACTATTCTTTAGAGGAGATCTATAGAACCATTCTTTAGAACCCTGTTCTATAGAACCATTCTTTAGAACCATGTTCTATAGAACCATTCTTTAGAACCCTGTTCTATAGAACCATTCTTTAGAACCCTGTTCTATAGAACCATTCTTTAGAACCATGTTCTATAGAACCATTCTTTAGAATCCTGTTCTATAGAACTTCGGTCCTAAAGTTCATTAGAAATTCTATAGAGATATTCTTTAGAAATTCTATAGAACTTCGGTCCTAAAGTTCATTAGAAATTCTATAGAGATATTCTTTAGAAATTCTATAGAACATTTTTTGCAGGGAATAAAAAACAAATCTATTACACAGACAAACTGCTTTGGCATACAGATGCTAATGTAATTAAGGTGACATAAAACATAATGGCATGCACCATTCCAGCAGTACCTCTAAAACGCCACTCGGTAACATTATCGCTTGCAAGCTGTCTTGAAGGGTTAGTAGTTTTACTTTATTTCAGTTTTATTTGGTTTTACAGTGGTTAACTCTCCTGTTTGACAAAAGAAAAGAAAACTAGTCTAATAGTTAAAAAAAATCGTCTCAATAATATTTTTCCTGCTACTACTACTCGTCGGCAGCAGATAGAATCCTTACGACTGTTGCGTTGATGCTGGCGAGGAGGCATGATGATGCCGATTGTTCGTCCGGTGAGGACAGCAGGAACTCCAGAGACAGCGTGCAGGTAGGACAAATGATTTATTTGCATAAATCATACACGAAAACAGAAACGAACAAAACAAGCAAACACAAGGAGAGCGTGCCTAGCACAAGGAATGCTAACGGAATAGCAACACACAGGGAATGCATAAGGCAACGCTTAGCTTACGGAACACAAGGGATGAATGTGACAGTTGCGTAAAGCAAACAAAAGGCAAAATAGCTCTCTGATTAGTGCTTGGGGACAGGTGTGAGTCCCGAACACTAATCAGATGCAGGCGAAAACAATCAGCACCATGACAACCAAGACAACACAAAACAGGGGTGCTGAAACAGAACTTAAACCACAAGTGACTCAAAACCCAAAATAAACTATGATCCAACACCGGATCATAACAACGACTGCTTTATCAAAACCTTTCCTTAGTGTTGTCACATGTTGCTGGGTTTATTATAGTGCGGCGCTGGGCGTCAGTCGAGTGAATGAACGCATTGCGTGTATCTGATCTTTTGTGCACTTTGGCGCTGACATTGCGGATTAGCAGAAGGTGTTCTTTCATGTTCTGCTGTGACGTGTGGGTACTCCGCTCTCATGCAGTGTCACGTATATATTTATATTATGTTTTCAACAGGGGTATACGCTGATATAGTGTAACATGTTTCCACTGTCAGCATGGGATAAGCATGTTACCTTACAATAAGAAAGGTATACGATCATCACCTCTTTGATAGTGTGCTTTTATATTTTTTCGATTGGAAACATTTACCCTATAGCCATCATTTAGGTTACTTATTTGAAGAAATGAAATGTGGTAATTTGATGTACTATAAAACAGCTCTTCGCCCTATGCTGCCTGTTGCCTTCACTTCTGAACTTGTATACCTGACTGGTTCATCATTTTACTGTAATAGTCAGTGACATAAACATAATAATTATGGACACATACTGTAGATTTGTTTTCTTTTGTAAATTGGCTATTCCTGCTAATTTGTGTCTCCTCCAAAATTAAATCAGAAAGAATGTTGTGGTCATACTAAAAAATGTGTTTGTTTTTATTATCAAAGCAAACAAATTCATTACTGGTACCTGGCAGTGATGTATTTTCATTGGAAATCGACCTTAACCAGTGTTTCTCGAAATGTGATCGCTTTTATTTGGGCAGCTGTGTACTATTAGATTAAAGTATTCGGTGTGTGTGTGTATGTGTAACAGATGTGGTTCAGTAGTGCCCAATATTTAAACAGACAGTGATCTCTTATTGAGGCCAAATTAAAATTGAAGCAGTAAGTCATAACTGTTGGGTTATTTATTTTTTCTAATGAAAAGAACATATATTTAAATATGTTTAGAATATATTTTTAAACATTCACAGCTTAAAATTTCCCTATCATATTATAGAGACCGTAAATTATCAAAAAGTCAGTTTCCTGTAACAAAATGCATTAATCTAGTTGGGAATTTTGAAGAAGCTCTGGGTTGAAAAAGTATCATAATCATGAGCAAGATGACGATCGTGTTAGACCAGGGGTCGGCAACCTTTACCAGTCAAAGAGCCATTTTGACCAGTTTCACAAATTAAAGAAAACAATGGGAGCCACAAAATTCTTTTGAAATTTAAAATGAAATAACACTGCATACAACGTTTTTTTTTTTGCTTTGTGCTATGTATAAACCAAGAGTCTCAGACACGCGGCCCACACCTTAATATGAAAATTGAATGTTAGTGCGGCCCGCGGGTTTTATATGAATGGCGCTTGACAGCGTCATACTTGTCAACCCTCCTGATTTTTCCGGCAGACTATGATTGTCAAGGCAACTGTTCTCTCGAACGTGCCGTGATGGTACAGCATTTAGCGCCCACTAAAATCAGCGTGCCGGCCCAGCCACACGTTGTATGGGGCTTCTGCTTGCTCACGTAAGTGACAACAAGGCATACTTGGTCAACAACCACACAGGTTACACTGACGGTGGCTGTATAAAAAACTTTACCACTCTTACTAATAATGCGCCACACTGTGAACCCACATCAAACAAGAATGACAAACACATTTCTAGAGAACATCCGCACCGTAACACAACATAAACACAACAGAACAAATACCAAGAATCCCATGCAGCCCTAACTCTTCCGGGCTACATTATACACCCCCGCTACCAAACCCCGCCCACCTCAACCGACGCACAGAGGGGGGTGGTTTGATGTGTGAGGGAGCAGGGTTGGGGTGGGGGCAGGGTTTGGTGGTAGCAGGGGTGTATAACGTAGCCCGGAAGAGTCAGGGCTGCATGGGATTCTGGGTATTTGTTCTGTTGTGTTCATGTTGTGTTAAGGTGCAGATGTTCTCCCGGAATGTGTTTGTCATTCTTGTTTGGTTTTAGTTCAAAGTGTGGCACATTATTAGTAAGAGTGTTAAAGTTGTTTTAAATGGCCACCGTCAGTGTAACCTGTGTGGCTGTTGACCAAGTATGCCTTGCTGTCACTTACATGTGCAAGCAGAAAATGCATATAACAAGAGGCTGGGCTTGCACGCTGTTTATACAGATTGTAGAGGGCGCTAAATGCTGTACCATCATGGCACGCCCTTATTATTAATGTAAGGGTGAAAATCGGAGAATATTAATCGGGGGAGGGGGGGTCGGCAAGTATGCGGCTGAGCCGCATCAGACTGATCAAAGAGCCGCATGCGGCTCCGGAGCCGCGGGTTGCCGACCCCTGTGTTAGACATGAAAAGAAAAAAAAAGAGAACGATAATCATCAAAACATTTTTCATGCATGAGGTGACCTTTGTTCTGAATACTGTAAAACCTTTTAACACGCCACGAAAGTTGTACATTTGGAGTTCAACAGCAATTTTCCAGGAGGAATATGAATTAATTGGACTAAATTCATTATTTGAAGTCTTGAAGTGGAAACTGTGGTCATGCGGAACCCTTTAGACTTCAGCTCAGTGAAAATCTAAAAATATACGGTCAAAAGATAAGCCTCAAAAGTCAAACAAAACTTTGAGTTTACATTCTTATTATAAATGAAGACACACAACTTCAGCACTCTGCACATCTAAAATAATAACTCAACATGTGTGTTGCTTTCTTTCTTTTTTGAGTTTATGGGTGTGATACCAAAGGGAACAAGTGATGGCCATGAGGAAAAATATGATGATAATCCTATAATTATTGTGATGTGGGAACAAGGTGTTGTGACTTCTCTCTTAAAATGTTTACCAAAATTCACAAGCCAATATAAAAGATAAACTTACAGGAGTAAATAAGGTTGCTTTGAGTCAAAAAAGTTCAGTTATAACCACTGAAAAGTGTGTGAGAAAATCAATCATACCATCGAACCTGCAGCCTGCACTCACAAATGAATGTCTTTGCACAACAAAGGGCAAAAACCTATCCCTTTTGCTATGCTACAGTTCTTTTTACATCACATGTATAATGTGATGAGAGCAAAGTGTTGCCCTCCTCCCTAGCATCCAAGAAGCTTATGACCAGAGCGCACACACAAAAACGCGCGCACACACATAAAAAGAACCCAGGGGACCCATGTAGTTAAAGTTGAACCGGAGGCCAATGAGAATCTGTTGACATTCAGCGCTCTGATAGTGAGAGATGTATTGGAGTCCATCACCTCTACAAAGTCATGTCTGGAGTCAACCTTAATGTCAGATAACCTTAAGTGAACTCCTTCCACTCTTAAACCCTTAACTGGTCCTTACCATGTATTTACATATTTGGCCCTACTAACAAAAGATGTCAGCTTTCAAAAAAAACTTCTGTAGAAATTAGGGCTGTCAAAAGTAACGCTATAACGAGTTAAAGAACATTTCCTTTAATAGGGAAGTGCACTTTCGGGGGTAATTTTCCCATCAACCGCAAGAACACATGCCTTTCTCTTTTATGTGCGGTCTAAATATTGTAAAAGTACTAAGGATTGATCTACTCCGCCTGTAAAGCCATCTAAAAAACTTACAAAATCCGCCAACAATATTCCATTTTCATGCCATGAAGTGCATATTAACTAACCTACAGCGATATTGTTATTGTAAGAGCTAACATCTAGGAACTACTTTTCTGCCTTCGTGACACATCGCCTTGCTCACACTGCCCCCCCAACCTCTCGTGAGTAGCCAGCAACTAGCTCCTAGTGAGCTTTACTCCGGGTCGCAAACAATAACGTTGGTTGCGACCCGGAGTAAAATAAAGGAGAACCTTGAGCTGCTTCTGCTGATGCTGTATTGCCTTTGAGTTGGGAAGAATTTGTGTTTTCTCATAGATTATGAATCTCACCTGTATAGTAGAAGGTTGTGGCACCAAACTAGGAAGTTGGTCAACTTTGAAAACCCACACGGCACCAACTTAATATTACAAACCCCGTTTCCATATGAGTTGGGAAATTATGTTAGATGTAAATATAAACGGAATACAATGATTTGCAAATCCTTTTCAACCCATATTCAGTTGAATATGCTACAAAGACAACATATTTGATGTTCAAACTGATAAACTTTTTTTTTTTTGCAAATAATCATTAACTTTAGAATTTGATGCCAGGAACACGTGATAAAGAAGTTGGGAAAGGTGGCAATAAATACTGATAAAGTTGAGGAATGCTCATCAAACACTTATTTGGAACATCCCACAGGTGAACAGGCAAATTGGGAACAGGTGGGTGCCATGATTGGGTATAAAAGTAGATTCCATGAAATGCTCAGTCATTCACAAACAAGGATGGGGCGAGGTTCACCACGTTGTCAACAAATGAGTGAGCAAATTGTTGAACAGTTTAAGAAAAACCTTTCTCAACCAGCTATTGCAAGGAATTTAGGGATTTCACCATATACGGTCCGTAATATCATCAAAGGGTTCAGAGAATCTGGAGAAATCAGTGCACGTAAGCAGCTAAGCCCGTGACCTTCGATCCCTCAGGCTGTACTGCATCAACAAGCGACATCAGTGTGTAAATAATATCACCACATGGGCTCAGGAACACTTCAGAAACCCACTGTCAGTAACTACAGTTGGTCGCTACATCTGTAAGTGCAAGTTAAAACTCTCCTATGCAAGGCGAAAACCGTTTATCAACAACACCCAGAAACGCCGTCGGCTTCGCTGGGCCTGAGCTCATCTAAGATGGACTGATACAAAGTGGAAAAGTGTTCTGTGTTCTGACGAGTCCACATTTCAAATTGTTTTTGGAAACTGTGGACGTCGTGTCCTCTGGACCAAAGAGGAAAAGAACCATCCGGATTGTTATAGGCGCAAAGTTGAAAAGCCAGCATCTGTGATGGTATGGGGGTGTATTAGTGCCCAAGACATGGGTAACTTACACATCTGTGAAGGCGCCATTAATGCTGAAAGGTACATACAGGTTTTGGAGCAACATATGTTGCCATCCAAGCAACGTTACCATGGACGCCCCTGATTATTTCAGCAAGACAATGCCAAGCCACGTGTTACATCAACGTGGCTTTATAGTAAAAGAGTGCGGGTACTAGACTGGCCTGCCTGTAGTCCAGACCTGTCTCCCATTGAAAATGTGTGGCGCATAATGAAGCCTAAATTACCACAAAGGAGACCCCCGGACTGTTGAACAACTTAAGCTGTACATCAAGCAAGAATGGGAAAGAATTCCACCTGAGAAGCTTAAAAAATGTGTCTCCTCAGTTCCCAAACGTTTACTGAGTGTTGTTAAAAGGAAAGGCCATGTAACACAGTGGTGAAGATGCCCTTTCCCAACTACTTTGGCACGTGTTGCAGCCATGAAATTCTAAGTTAAATATTATTTGCTAAAAAAAGTTTGAGTTTGAACATCAAATATCTTGTCTTTGTAGTGCATTAAATTGAATATGGGTTGAAAAGGATTTGCAAATCATTGTATTCCGTTTATATTTACATCTAACGCAATTTCCCAACTCATATGGAAACGGGGTTTGTATATGGCTCTGAACTCAGTACAAAACCACTGCAACATCACTAGGAAGCATTTTTATCCGAGGAGTGAGGATTATTCTGAATTTAGCAGCTCAAAGAGAACACAAGTTGTCTTGTTGGCATCTCATCAGTCGGCATCCCAGCGAGAGCGGACATTGTGAGTCACTGATTTATGTTCTTATTTGAATCGTTTAGAAACGGTGCTACATGATAATGCTCCAAGGCTCTCATGAAGTCTGGCGTTCGTAGTAGCAAACACAGAAAGTGCTCTCAATGTGGTTGTTGACAATGGTTTCACGGAGCAACGAACACTATCATTACTCTGCGCTCTGTAAAATCAATCCGCCCAAGACAAAAGTTATGATAATGCTTAAAATGACCAAAATACTCTTAAGTATTACATGTTATCAGGAGTAGGTGAAACATCTGGTTGACTGGTGCAGAACCAACAACATGGTCCTGAATGTCAACAAGACCAAGGAGATCATTGTTGACTTCAGGAACCACCAGTCCAGCAACGCTCCACTCTTCATCAACGGCACAGCGGTGGAGATAGTAAGCAGCACCAAGTTCCTGGGGGTGCAGATAACTGACAACATAACCTGGGGCATGCACTTTTTGCGTCGGATGAAAAGAGCACAGCTCCCTCCCCCCATTCTCAGCACATTCTACAGAGGCACTATAGAGAGCCTGTTGACCAACAGCATCTCTGTCTGGACTGGAGCCTGCAGTGCCTCAGACTGGAAGTCTCTCCAGAGAGTGGTGAGAACGGCGGAAAAGATCATCAGAACTCCTCTTCCTCCTATCCAGGAGATCGCAAAAAGGGCTCAGAAAATCTGCAAAGACTCCTCCCACCCCCACAAAGGACTGTTTTCACTGCTGGACTCTAGAAAGAGGTTCCGCAGCCTCCGAAGCAGAACCTCCAGGTTCTGTAACAGCTTCTTCCCTCAGGCCGTACGACTCTTGAACGCATCATAATTAAATTATCCCCTCAACTCCCCCCAAAATGGATTAACTCGCTGGAATAAAAAAGACAATATAACATACATCCATAAACGTGGACGCATGTGAAAAAGTGCAATATATTTATCTGTACAGTAATCTACAGTATATATTTATTTATATATATTTATTTATTTTATATATGTATTATTTATATATATTTATTTATTTATATATGCACCTTATTGCTTTTTTATCCTGCACTACCATGAGCTTATGTAACGAAATTTTGTTCTTATCTGTGCTGTAAAGTTCAAAATTGAATGACAATAAAAAGGAAGTCCAAGTCTAAGTCTAAGTCTATTAAATACATAGTTACAGTATGTATATAAAACGGTGTGGAGGTCTTTGGGTGCTTTATGCATTATTAGCCACCTCTTACTAGCAGTTTTGTACTATTTGGAATGCACAGAAAAGGAAAAGACGTGTTCTTGTCTCACATGAGGATTGTGAATGATGAGCCAATTCCCCCAAAAATGCAGTTCCCCTTTAACAACACAATTGTTTTTGACGTGCAAATTGTCACGGCGGGGTTGCAGCTTGCTGCGCGGTTGTTCTCCCGGGATGCAAAACAGACAACTCCGGACGACAGCGTGAAGGTAGGATTTGATTTAATCTTTGCAAATCATAACACATACCAAAAAACAGGAAGCAAACCAAAAGTCGCACGTGAAGCCAAGGTACAAACTTAGCATAGGACACAAGAACCTAGAAACAAGACATGAATCTTCGTGCCTGTTGCTTGCAGCCAACAATGACGCCACACTGAGCGTGGTGAGCAGGGTGAATAAAATAGCTCTCTGATTAGTGGTTGACAGCAGCTGAGCGTGGGACCACTAACCAGAGGCAGGTGAACCCAATTAATCCCCATGGTGACCAAAATAAACCCAGGAGTGCACACAACAGGAACTAAGGGAGTCCAAAACTAACAGAACATAACTAACCAAAACATGATCCGGACCACGGATCATGACACAAATAACTTGCGTGTGTCCTTTGTGAACCTCGGTCTATCCCGTAGCGTGTAAAACTGCAGCTGCGTTTCTGTTGATGTTCAATCAATCAATCAATCTTTATTTATATAGCCCTAAATCACAAGTGTCTCAAAGGGCTGCACAAGCCACAACGACATCCTCGGTACAAAGCCCACATACGGGCAAGGAAAAACTCACCCCAGTGGGACGTCGATGTGAATGACTATGAGAAACCTTGGAGAGGACCGCATATGTGGGTAACCCCCCCCTCTAGGGGAGACCGAAAGCAATGGATGTCGAGTGGGTCTGACATAATATTGTGAGAGTCCAGTCCATAGTGGATCCAACATAATAGTAAGAGTCCAGTCCATAGTGGGGCCAGCAGGACACCATCCCGAGCGGAGACGGGTCAGCAGCGCAGAGATGTTCCCAGCCGATGTTGAGCCACAAGCACTCTCCAGACAAAGACCAAAGCCATTTTTTGTCCACAGTTTTCTGTGAGCCGAGTCATCACCGGAGAAATTGCCAGTCGTCAGCTGCCCGCTGCTGCTGAAATGCTTGCATTCCGAGAGGCGGAGCTTAACTTCCGTGTTTATATACTCGTTTAGTGCATTAATGAAACAAAATGTAGATTGTTAAAATAATGCTTTAATTGTCAAAGATGTTTGGTAATGTAATGTGTAATATTTCTACTTAAATATATGGTAGGGAGGACACATTAGCTGGCAGCCTGAAATTTGTCATTTGAATTTTTTTTCATTCAATCAATTAATCAAGCAAAGTTTATTAATATAGCCCGTGATTACAGGTACCACAAATCACTGCACAAACCACAGTGACATTCATGATAAAGTGAGATTCCAGTCCATTGGGGGCAAGCAGAGGGTTGTAGGAGGTCTTTATCCAGGCCATAGAGGAGTGGTCCACACCAGGTCATGACTTAAAACAGCTAGCACTTCGTCCAGTCTGGATATATCCGTGGCCATCTGGTAACCTCTCCTTCCAGGAGAGGGGGGCAAAAAAAGAGAAGCGGCATGTCAACTGTCTAAAACAGAGCCTATTTATATAGATGAGTTTTAAGGTGGGACTTAAATGCTTCTACCGAGGTGGCATCTGTAACTGTTGCCAATAGGGCATTCCAGAGTACTGTTTTAAATGTGCTTTATAAATAAAGTTGATTTGATTTGATTTGATTTGGAGCACAAATAAAAAATGCTCTAGAGCCTACAGACTTTTTTGGGTTTTGGCTAATAAGCCGGCATTCTTGGAATGTAGGTTTCTGGACGGAATGTAGGGAACAATACAATCAGCATGGTAAGATGTTGCTAAATCGTTTAATAATTTGTACGTAAGTAATACAACCTTAAAGGACAACTGCACAACCCAGAATTTTGCCTATCGTTCACAATCATTATGGAAGACATGATGATGGGTGATCTTTTTTTTAATGCATTCAACATATTAAATGAATGTGATCAAAGTTTGCTTACAATGGAGCCTATGGGAGCCGTTCAATTCTGCCTATAAACCCCTTAAAAACACATCCAAACACCTTTCATTAGGGTTTTATATACATGAGTGATTATTATAAATGTGCCTATTACTGAATTACACATAACCATATGTAATTCAGTATAATTACATATGACCATATGTAATTCAGTAACGGGCACATTTATAATAACATTTAATATTTGCATATTTTGATCATTTCAAATTTAAAAAATGCATCACGTTTGCTTTTTTTTCTTCTTTATCCTTGTTGTGTTGGCCTTGCGACAAGGTGGCGACTTGTCCAGGGTGTACACCGCCTTCGGCCTTAATACAGCTGGGATAGGCTCCAGCACCCCCCACCACTCTGAAAGGAACAAGCGGTAGAAAATGAATGGATAGATGGATGATTAGTGCTCACTGCAGACTTTATGAGAGCCAACAAACATAATAAAACATCACTTACTGTGCCAGGTCTGCGGTCAGTAGGATGCCGACTGATAGGATGTTCATTTATTCCCATTTAGATGAAGAATGACTCATAGTCCTCACAAACAAACAAGCTGATTGTGTGTGTGTGTGTGTGTGTGTGTGTGTGTGTGTGTGTGTGTGTGTGTGTGTGTGTGTGTGTGTGTTTGTGTGTGTGTGTGTCTTTCTCACCATTTATAATAAATGGCTGTCAAAGTTTACCAACTTGTTGGTTTAGCTCTTCAGACTTATTCTGTCCAGGTGAGATGCATGATTGATGATCTACAATAAACTTCCAGAGAGCAAGGAAGCGAGAAAGCAGCAGACCTAGGGGTGTAACGGTACGTGTATTTTTATTGAACCGTTTCGGTACGGGGGTTCCGGTTCGGGTCGGAAGTGTACCGAACGAGTTTCCACATGGACATATTAAGTAGCGTAACGCACGTTGTGTAAACAATGCACACCGAGGCACAACACACGGCATGCGAGCAGCTAACGGGCTACGATAGACTGACCATACGTCCTCTTTTCACCGGACATGTCCTCTTTTGCGGAGCTGTCAGGGCAAAGTTTCTTAAATGCCTCAAATGTCCGGCATTTTGAGTTAGGGTTGCGTGTATTTTCAATGTACGTTCAGGGTTAAGAAGGGGTTAAAAACAAAACAAATTGTGCGCGCAGCAGCATTCGTGAGGGAGGGGCAGAGACAGAGAGAGCGAAAGAGTTATGATAAACGCGCATGCGTCGCCAGGCTCTGCTTTTTATCCATAGATTTATCAGATTACATTTTTTATTATCTATAGCAGGGGTGTCAAAAGTGTGCCCCGGAGGCCATTTGCGACCCACAGCTAATGTTTTAAAGGCCCACGGCACATTCTAAAAATACTATTAAAATAAACAAAAACATAACAAAAGTGAAATAAAAAAGCTTAAAGGTTAAATGTAATTTATAAAAAGTTGCAATGTTGACTAATAAAACAAAGCTGTTTTTTTTTCTTTCAAACTGTCATTGCTCAAAACATAATATTGAATAAAAATCAATGTTATTATGAATTATTGACCTATCCAAGGTTCCGATTACTTCACATTAAATATTCCACTAAGGAAAATATTTTTGGTGGAAGATTTTGCAAAATTGGTAAATAAATAACCCAAAGATTTATATTTTGTTGTTTTCTTACTGTACCGAAAATGAACCGAACCGTGACCTCTAAACCGAGGTATGTACCGAACCGACATTTTTGTGTACCGTTACACCCATAAATTCGATAATTTAAACATAGGCACTCAAGCTTGTGATCATGGTTGCCGCTATAAATAGTTTGTCTGTTTTGGCCCTTATAATAACAATATCACTATTACTTGGTTAACATTTAAGTCATGAAATGTAGATGTAAAAATAAAAGTATTGTTGGCACTTTTTGAATGGTTATTCATTGGGTTTTATGGGCAAAATGGAGGACCTCCCATTGGCTCCGCTGTAAGCAGACTATATTTATTTAATATTTTGATTGCATTAAAAAAACAAAATCCATCCGTTGTCATGTCTTTCATAATGATTGTGAACGATAGGCAAAATTCCCCAAAAAACTGCAGTCCTTTAAAGTCACATCTTAAGTGAACCGAGAGCCAGTGCAGGTGGGCCAGTATAGGCGTAATATGATCAAACTTTCTAGTCCTAGTCAAAAGTCTAGCAGCCACATTTGAACTGACTGTAACCTTTAAATGCTGGACATTGGGAGACCCAAAGTAATACGTTACAGTAATCGAAATGAGATGTAACCAATGATCTTCGCGTCTGTGGTGGACAAAATAGGACAGATTTTAGCAATATTACAGAAATAAAATAAGGCTGTTTTCGTAACACTCCTAATGTGCAGCTCAAACAACAGAGTTGAGTCAAAAATTATACTGGGATTCTTTACTGAGTCACATTGTATGATTGTTTTATTATCGAATTTCAATTTGGTATCCTTAAACAGGTGCCTGAGTCTAGCATGACCAATAATCAACATTTCCGTTTTCTTAGTGTTAGGTTACAGCAAGTTGCTGGACATTCATTGTTAGATTTCATTAAGACA
The DNA here is from genome assembly GCF_033978685.3 of Nerophis lumbriciformis. Lineage (NCBI taxonomy): Eukaryota > Metazoa > Chordata > Actinopteri > Syngnathiformes > Syngnathidae > Nerophis > Nerophis lumbriciformis. The sequence continues at coordinate 34,665,826 of NC_084551.2, read as the reverse complement.
CACCATCAGATGACTACAATCTGGTATGTTGGTCAGCTTTAGGGGCATGTAGAGTTGGCAGTCATCAGCATTACAGTGAAAACTAACATTGAATTTGCGAATGATGTTGCTTAGTGGCAGCATACAATTGCTGAAGAGAGCAGGTCCAAGCACCGAACCCTGTGGGACTCCGCACGTTACCTTAATATACTCCGGGGTCATGTTATTATGGGATAAGAGTGCATCCTTTCAGGGAGATAGGAGTTAAACCAAGAAAAAGCTAAGTCTGACATACCAACACATGATTTTGTGCGTTCTAATAGAATGGTATTAGCAATAGTACCAAAAACAGCACTGAGATCAAGTAGCAGCAACATGGATGACGCATCAGCATCCATAGTTAACAACAAATCATTAGTCATGTTTGGGATGGTCGTCTCAGTAGAGTGATTTGCTCTGAACCTCGTCTGGAAGGGTTCACAAAGATTGTTAGATGCTAAGTATTCATTTAGCTATTGTACAATAATTTTTTCGCGGATTTTATAGATTAAAGGGAGGTGGGACACCGGCCTGTAGTTTAGTAGGAGGTCAGAATTGAGGTTAGGTCTTTTGAGCAAAGGGTGAATAACCGCTGTTTTGAATGCTAAGGGAAGAGTACCTAAGGAAAGTGATAGGTTATTAATATTTAGAACTGATGGTCCTAATATTACAAACAGCTTTTTGATGACTTTTGCAAGAAGCAGGTCAAGTAGACACGAAGTTGTTTTTTTTGTCTGATAAGTCGTGAGAGTTCCTCTATTGTTACTTCTTCAAAACGAGTGAGATTTTTTTGAAAGCATTGGCTGTAATGCATACATTCATATCTATATGGTTCTAACGGGGTATTTATGTGGATATTAAAACAGCAACAAATTCGGAAAATTATTTTGGTAACAGTAGAAGGGAAAGTCATACACATATACAAATAGACGGAGTAGACATCAAAACGGTAAAATAAACCATATTTTTGGGAGTATTAATAGATGATCAAATGAACTGGAAATCTCATATACAAAACATACAACATAAGGTGGCAAAAAACATTTCAATAATGAATAAAGCAAAATACGTCCTGAGCCAAAAATCACTTCATATTCTCTACTGCTCGCTAGTGTTACCATATCTGAGTTATTGTGCAGAAATATGGGGAAATAACTACAAATGTGCGCTACATTTGCTAACCGTGTTACAAAAAAGATCAGTTAGAATAATACATAATGTTGGATATAGAGAACATACAAACCCTTTATTTATTGAGTCAAAAATATTCAAGTTCTGTGATTTGGTAAAATTGCAAACAGCTAAAATGATGTACAAAGCAAACTATAACCTGCTACCAAAGAATGTACAACAATTCTTCTCAACTAAAGAGGAGAAATATAACCTTAGAGGAAAAAATAATTTAAAACATGTACAGTATATGCACGTACAACACTCAGAACTTTTAGCATATCAGTATGTGGAATTAAATTATGGAATGGATTAAGTAAAGAAGTTAAAAATTGTACTCATATCATCCAGTTCAAGAGGTTGTTCAAAATAATAGTGCTTACAAAGTACAAAGAAGAAGAATTATGAGAAATATTTCCAACCTTATTGGAAATAAGATATTTTTCATCTCAGTATGTTAATAATGACTGAATTAATTAATTAAATATTACAAAACTGTTGTGTATAATAATTCATAGATGTTATTTTATTATATAAAAAGGTCAGTAAATGATTCTATATATTTGTAAACGCTCTGAAGTGGGAAAGGGGTAGGATTAAATAAGCTTTGCTTCTTCCTAATCCTTTTCGGGCATGATGTAAAATGAAATGATATGAAATTGTGTGATGTATTATGCTGTAAGTGTGTTCATGTTCGAAATAAACTAAAGAAAGAAAAAGAAAGAAAGTCTAAATAAGGCCCAGGAGGGTGGTAGACAACAGCCAGGTGGAGTGGTAAAGGTGTAAACGACCTCATAGTAAGAACCTCAGCTCATTTATATTTATCACTTAGGCTCGGACTAGGGTTAAGGTTTACATCAGAGATTAGTGTGACCCCTCGCCCCTTTTCAAGGGGAAGAGCTACATGGGAACTCATATTGTTAAGAGGAGATGCCTTGTTAAGCAGAAAATAATAATCCGGTTTCAACCCTGTCTCGCTGACCGATGATGCTAAGATTGTTGTCTCTAATGACCACATTAATTAATTAATTAATTAATTAATTAAATAATAATGCTTTGGGAGACAATCATCCAATATTTTTAAAAATATCTGATATTGTCACCAAAATAGTTTTTGTCCATTTTGTGTTCAGCTGTTTAAAATGCATAATGTTTAAAAAATAAACATTTGCTAAAGCAAAGTAATTGTACACTCGCATGTTATTTAGTATTGAAAAGTTGATCTGTCTAAAATACTTCATATATTAAAACAAATCTATCCGTCTGCGATTAATAGTGATAAGCAATGTCAAAAGGCAACTGTTGTGTTCCATTTCGTAGGACATATTATGCCCAGACTGCCTTTTCAATAAAAGGACCACAACTATGGAACTCTTTACCGGACACTTTGAAAAGTATACCTGCACTTGTCACTTTCAAAAAACAAACAGAATTATGGCTAGTTGAGCAACAATCGTGTTCCCATGTTTAGTTTTTACTCATTTTTACTAATTGGCTTTTATCAAGTTAGCACTTTGTCTATATTATTACTATTATCAATACTATCGACTCATTCTATTTTTTATTTTCCTATTTTAATGATGTTGGATCTGTGTTGTTGTTGTTGGGGACAAGTGTTGTAAATTAGCTTTGGCTACAAACACTATGATGCATATATTGGATAACAGTTTCAGATGTCTATGTTTTTGTATCTGTCCCTATTTCAAATAAACCTCTATAATAATAATAATAATTATGAGTGAACTATGGATAAAATGTGATTAACAATATTTAAATATTTTAATCGTTTGACAGCCCCAGTAATCATATTATATATTATTTTTAAACAATAAACAAGGCAGTCTTTCAAAACTACAGTACTTCAGCATAAAAAAATGCATACAAAATGGTAACACAATGTTTTCAACCCTATGAAGGCTATGTTAACATAACCCCACATCTTTTTCTTTGATTGAAAACAAACAACCCCAAAACAATTCAGCATCTATCCATTTGAATACAGTTAAACGTTACTGCAGTTAAGCCGTTCATGAGGCCAATTAAACAAGTTAAGGTCTACAAAAATGTGTGTGATGATCTGAATATGACATGTCAAAGGACAGCAAGGAGAATGGTGTGGAGTATTGAAACACAAATGAATTGAATACAAAGAAAGGAGTCACGGTGGAAATGTATCTTATTCCTCCACAACCACACATTCATTCTCAATTTGTCTTGTTTCACATAATGTTCTTTGCATTAGATGTTGGTCCACGGCTCTTTCGTTTCTATTCAAAGTAGTGTTGTCCGCGCACACGTTGCATGTCTATTCAGAGTCTAAGGAGCACATCGACCATTGCTCACTTATGCGCTCGGGTCTGTGTGTGTGTGCGTGTGTGTTAAAGAGAGTGTGAATGGGCCAGACTTTTGTCCTTGTCCTCAATTAAGTAAGAGGGTTCACCACTAGGTTAAACTAATTGTGTGACACTGCACTTATGTGGCTGTTCCGGTGGTGTCCAGGTCACGGTTGGCAAGGACTCGTAAAGAGGGCAATTAGAATGATTAGCATCCACCTTGAAAAAAATATTAAAATAAAACCCCTCTAAAAATTCAGATCCTGTGGGTGGCACTAACGACCTGCTAGCGATCGAGAAACATTTGGGTAATGATTAAATTGGTGGTGTTGTTGTTGTTGTTACAGGCTCACCATTTTGCACTTTAAAGGGGAACATTATCACAATTTCAGAAGGGTTAAAACCATTAAAAATCAGTTCCCAGTGGCTTATTTTATTTTTCGAAGTTTTTTTCAAAATTTTACCCATCACGCAATATCCCTAAAAAAAGCTTCAAAGTGCCTGATTTTAACCATCGTTATATACACCCGTCCATTTTCCTGTGACGTCACACAGTGATGCCAATACAAACAAACATGGCGGAAAGAACAGCAAGGTATAGCGACATTAGCTCGGATTCAGACTCGGATTTCAGCGGCTTAAGCGATTCAACAGATTAAGAATGTATTGAAACGGATGGTTGTAGTGTTGAGGTAGGTAGCGAAAACGAAATTGAAGAAGAAACTGAAGCTATTGAGCCATATCGGTTTGAACCGTATGCAAGCGAAACCGACGAAAACGACACGACAGCCAGCGACACGGGAGAAAGCGAGGACGAATTCTGCGATCGCCTTCTAACCAACGATTGGTATGTGTTTGTTTGGCATTAAAGGAAACTTAACAACTATGAACTAGGTTTACAGCATATGAAATACATTTGGCAACAACATGCACTTTGAGAGTGCAGACAGCCCAATTTTCATCAATTAATATATTCTGTAGACATACCCTCATCCGCGCTCTTTTCCTGAAAGCTGATCCGTCCAGTTTTGGAGTTGATGTCAGCAGGCCAGGGAAGCTAGGGTCGATATTCTTCTCTTGATCATCTTCGGTGGCATAAGGGACGGTGTGAGCCAAGACATCCAGGGGGTTTAGCTCGCTCGTCTGCGGGAACAAACTGCCGCCATTGCTTGCCGTGCTACCGAGGTCCTTTGTCCCTGAATTGCTCACACACTCCGGCAGATTCAATGGGGGTCTGGTGGCAGATTTCTTTGACCCTATCGTTGGAAATGCATCTGCTTTGAGTGTCGCAGGATATCCACACATTCTTGCCATCTCTGTCGTAGCATAGCTTTCGTCGGTAAAGTGTGCGGAACAAACGTCCAATTTCTTGCCACTTTCGCATCTTTGGGCCACTGATGCAACTTGAATCCGTCCCTGTTCGTGTTGTTACACCCTCCGACAACACACCGACGAGGAATGATGTCTCCAAGGCACGGAAAACAGTCGAAAAAACGGAAAATAACAGAGCTGATTTGACTTGGTGTTTGAGAAAATGGCGGATTGCTTCCCGATGTGACGCCACGTTGTGACGTCATCGCTCCGAGAGCGAATATTAGAAAGGCGTTTAATTCGCCAAAATTCACCCATTTAGAGTTCGGAAATCGGTTAAAAAAATATATGGTCTTTTTTCTGCAACATCAAGGTATATATTGACGCTTACATAGGTCTGGTGATAATGTTCCCCTTTAAACATGAAAAAATAAAGAAATAAATGATTTGAACTCAGAATTTGCAGAAACCATCAGAAGTCGGAAGCCAGGGGTACCACTTGGTTGATTTGATTAGAAGTAGCGGTAATACCCTCTCACCGGCTGAGACAGGTGAGCCAGCTCTGCGGTTGCCTGACCTTGTCTCACAACATCTAGCTTCTCTTGACATGTCCTTATTGAAAATGGCCTTGCAAGTGAATATCTGCAACCTAATCAACGTTTTTCTCTCCTTCGGCCATTGTGAGTTAAAAAAGCGAGTAGATATCAGATTTATCTGCCAGCCAAGTGTGGCTTGGGTGTGGCTCCTTGAGGAAGCCTACTGTCAACAACTTGTGATCTGATTAGCTATCGCAACTGCCTATTAACTGTATGTACAGTACCTTGTTCACCTACACTGCACAGATTGGTTAAGAAGTCCTCCGGCAGATTTCATACAGCAAGCGAGCTAAATTCTGAATAGATAACAGCTCTAACATAAAAACAGCAACACTGGTGCCTAATATGACATGAAGAGAACTTAATGAAAACCTTTATATGTTTAGGGAAAGTAAATCAAAAATAAAATCAACTTTTATTAATTTGTGATCATGATTTATGTTAGGCAAGCAGAGAAGGTCTTGCTGGCCCTGAGGGCCCACCACTAGAGTAAACCAAGGGAATGTAGTCAAATGCCAATCCCTAATACCTGTAGGTTCAAATAAACTGCAGGAAAAGATTCCAGTTATACCGTATTTTTCGGAGTATAAGTCGCACCGGAGTATAAGTCGCACCTGCCGAAAATGCATAATAAAGAAGGAAAAAAACATATATAAGTCGCACTGGAGTATAAGTCACATTTTTGGGGGAAATTTATTTGATAAAACCCAACACCAAGAATAGACTTTTGAAAGGCAATTTAAAATAAATAAAGAATAGTGAACAACAGGCTGAATAAGTGTACGTTATATGAGGCATAAATAACCAACTGAGAACGTGCCTGGTATGTTAACGTAACATATTATGGTAAGAGTCATTCAAATAACTATAACATATAGAACATGCTATACCTTTACCAAACAATCTGTCACGCTAAATCCCATGAAATCTTATACGTCTAGTCTCTCACGTGAATGAGCTAAATAATATTATTTGATATTTTACGGTAATGTGTTAATAATTTCACACATAAGTCGCTCCTGAGTATAAGTCGCACCCCCGGCCAAAATATGAAAAAAACTGCGACTTATAGTCCAACAAATACTCATTTTTAGGGATGTCCGATAATGGCTTTTTGCCGATATTTCGATATTGTCCAACTCTTTAATTACCGATACCGATATCAACCGATATATGCAGTCGTGGAATTAACACATTATTATGCCTAATTTGGACAACCAAGTATGGTGAAGATAAGGAACTTTAAAAAAAATAATAATAAAATAAGATAAATAAATTAAAAACATTTTCTTGAATAAAAAAGAAAGTAAAACAATACAAAAACAGTTACATAGAAACTAGTAATGAATGAAAATGAGTAAAATTAACTGTTAAAGGATAGTACTATTAGTGGACCAGCAGCACGCACAATCATGTGTGCTTACGGACTGTATCCCTTGCAGACTGTATTGATATATATTGATATATAATGTAGGAACCAGAATATTAATAACAGAAAGAAACAACCCTTTTGTTTGAATGAGTGTAAATGGGGGGAGGGAGGTTTTTTGAGTTGGTGCACTAATTGTAAGTGTATCTTGTGTTTTTTATGTTGATTTAATTAAAAAAAAACAAAAACAAAAAAAAATAACGATACCGATAATAAAAAAAAAACGATACCGATAATTTCCGATATTACATTTTAAGGCATTTATCGGCCGATAATATCGGCAGGCTGATATTATCGGACATCTCTACTCATTTTGTTTTGAAAGAGAACAAATATGCGATGATGTGTTTGGATAATTACCTACTGTATGCTAGGTGGAATGCTGTGACTAATTTTGAAATTGATTCAATTTTCAGTTTAGATATTTTTATTAATTTATTTATATATTTTTTTTTTCAGTTTAGATATTTTTAATCAACACACCTCTCTATTCAGTACTTGGGGCGCGGCATGGCGTGGTGGGTAGAACAGCCGTGCCAGAAACTTGCAGGTTCACTCTCTGCTAGGGATGTCCTGATCCAGGTTTTTACACTTCCGATCCGATACCGATATTGTTTTTGCACTTCCGATCCGATACCGATACTGACCGATACTGGCCTATCCAAGCATGTATTAAAGTTTAAAGTTATTTAGACTACTTAGTTGTCAGAATCATGTTGAAAAGGGTTTTAGTACTCTTGATAACAACTAGCCAGCTGAATTAGGGGAGTTTGAATAATACACAATGGTTGGTAACAAGAAACTGACCTGTTTATTCAAGGATAAACACAAAATAGACAAAATTATACATGACAAACAGAAATGGCATCATTGAACTAGGGCTGGGCGATATGGCCTTTTTTTAATATTGCGATATTTTAGGGCCATATTGCGATACACGATATATATCTCGATATTTTGCCTTAGCCTTGAATGAACACTTGATACATATAATCACAGCAGTATGATGATTCTATGTGTCTACATTAAAACATTCTTCTTCATACTGCATTAATACATGCTCATTTTACACTTTCATGCAGAGAAGGAAATCACAACTAAAAAAATCACTATTTTTTTCATACAGTGTTGATGTGGAAATGTTTGCCTCGGCATTTTGATGGTGTGGGCGTGTGGCACCGAATGGAGATAAGACGTTACGATATTTGAACAATGATGACGAAAACTGTTTTCTGTGTCGTGTCCGTGTGTCGAAAATTGTTATGCGCTTATTTTTTTATTTGATTTTGTGCGTGGCATAGATTTGCCGTGCGCAGAGGACGCTTAAGCAGTGCGCAATTCCACAGGCGCGCACCTGAGAGGGAACGTTGCTCGCACGGCTGCGCTAGCATCACAGCTAACGTTAGCCATGCTGCTACCTCTCTGCTCGGGGAGGACGTATACGTATGTGACGTATGACGTGAGAGTATGTGACGTGTGTGAGAAGGTGCGCTTGCTGTCTGTGAGAGGGAGACACAGGAACGAGTGAGAAGAGCCTGTCGTGTAATGCCAGCAGCTAAAAGCAACTGCATGAGAATCCACAGACCTGTGGATGTGTTGAAGGTGTGCTGGAAAATGCGGAACGGAATTTAGGTAGCAGCAGAAAAGTGGAATGTATTATTTAAATCGGTGCGTTGGAAAACACGAACCAGAGTTTTTTTTTAAAACTGGATCTGGATCGGCATTTTTCCATGCCTTGCGATATGCATTTTTTGTTCCGATCCAAATATCGGATCGGGACATCCCTACTCTCTGCCTCTTTCCATCCAAATCACTGCCGTTGTGTCCTTGGGCAGGACACTTCACCCTTGCCCCCAGTGCCGCTCACACTGGTGAATGAATGGTTGGAGGGGCCGTAGGCGCAAACTGGCAGCCACACTTCCGTCAGTCTACCCCAGGACAGTTGTGGCTACAAATGTAGCTTACCACCAACAGGTGTGAATGAATGATGGGTTCCCACTTCTCTGTGAAGTGCTTTGAAATGTCTAAAAAAGCGCAATATAAATCTAATCCATTATTAATATTACTCATTCAATTTTTTTTACCTCCTCAAGTTAAGAATGCATATTGCCAAATCAACATCTTGACTTTCTAACACATAGACATATTGATACGTAATTTTTATTGCCAGTGACATCACTTATTATTGTTGATTATTGTGTGAAAACTCATGAATTTTATTTTTGACTACAATCCCAACCTTCTCGCAGAATTAATAATTAAGTAGTTCTTGAATGGATACTCTGAGATGTTTACAATATATGCACGGGGCTAAAAAATAACCAGCTATGATAAGAGGGGCCCACTTGTGAAATAGAAGCCTATTCAACTCAACAAATATGTGAGCAACCAGGCACAGAGATTAAGGAAAGACAAACAAAATGGATAGAGCAGGGAAAGGCAAACAGGAAGGTAGCGAAGGAGAGACAGGTTTAGGGAAAGCCTCTCGGTGTATTGAGCCTACACATACAGCGTATGTGTTAGAACACCTTTTCAGTTTGGTGAAAGAGAACAAGGCGGTCGATGGAAGATCAGGAGGCAGAGAAAAGGTCACTTGTGAGGCGAGAGAAATACATAGAAAACACATCTGTGGGATTATGCCGAACAAGCGATTGAATCACACCACAGGTTCCCGCATGAATAGCAATGAGTGGCTGAGTTTATTGAGGTGCTCTGAGGATTACTGCACAAATGGCAAGCACCGCAATACCCCCGGCCTAATAAACATGCCAGGAAAAACTGAGAAAAATCTGTCTTTCTATCAGAGCTAGCTAAAAGTTCTGAGGTTTCTGTGAGCATTTGTAACTCCAAGAACTAAATTTTGACCTTATGGTTAAATAGATAACTTGGAACTTTCTATTGTTAAATCCTTAATTTAAGTAAAACTAGCTGTTTGATCCTAATGTGCAATGACAATAAAGCCTATATTAAGGCCCAAACATAGTCAGGTAGTCAGGGACGTGCACATGATTATAGAGGGGCAGGGGCTCAAAGTCAGAAAAGGGCAGGACATTTTTTTTTTGGTCCTTTACACAATATGGAAATTAATGTAAAATTTAATTTGCTATTAGGAAGCTAACTATTTAGCTGTGTGTCCTTTGTAGGTAAAAGTGATTGCCATTTCTTTTGTGTCAACAAATTATTGTCATAATGAGTTAATTCACATTATCATAGGCTTGGAAGACATGAAAAGCAACAAAACACTGGTTTATTATTAGGCTATTTATTGTTAAAGATAAGCACTTTAATATTGAACATTGAACAGTGCAACATCTCAGGTGTGACACTTTCTGAGGTCTGTGGTCTTTCTTGAATTCTGGTGCAGTACTTGGTTTTAGCCATGCATTAAGAGGTCTGCTACCCTTAGCTGCTTCCTGGCGCTCCTTCTCCTTCCTTTTCTGTATCCTTTCTTTTTTTGGCATTGTGCTGCAGGCATAATCAACATGAATCAAGTTTAAATACAGATGGTAATATTCCTAACAGATAACCTACATCTTATATCCCCAGAATGCTGAAATTATTATTATTATTAATAATTATTATTATTATTATCATTATTATTATTATCATTATTGTTACTATTATTTTGTTAACCCACACAGTAATAGCAAAGTCACAATAAACTTTATATCTAAACCTCTACTGTGAGACAAATGTGATCCTCCGTAAACACAGTGCATTTTGTACACTACTTCCTGTCCCGCACGATCCGCTCTGCTCTGTGTGGAATGGTTTGTGCCGTGCTCCGACGTCCGGCAAAAACAGAAGCTGACTCATTGAATAATAGAATAATACAGCGTTTTTCTAAAATATTACCCACATTAGATGCTGAATAAGTGAACGGCGACTAGACCGTAACTCACAGGTTCAAGTTGCTCCACTGTCACGTCTCCTCTCACTTACTCACTCACTCGCACTCTTTTTCTCTCTCTGGCGGAAGCGGCAGGCTCAAACAACCCGGTATTACAAGAAAACGTGGAGTTTTTGTACCGCTGTTTTTTTGTGTGTTTTTTTTACATCCCTGACCGGAATTTATTAATGTTGTTTAAAGAAAAAAGAAAAAAAGAAAAAAAAAAAACCACACACAGGCAGAGGGCACTTTTTAAGACGAGGCAAAAAAGGGCAGGGGCTCAAGCACCCATAGGGCCCTATGTGTGCACGTGCCTGCAGGTAGTACGAAGGCAGTACAGAGTCCGCAGACATCCGTGCGTACTTAATGCGGTCGTCCGCTAGTTCTGTGCGTGCGAAGTTCAAATTTTACGACCGAGGGGACTCTGCTTTGTGCATTTGTGTCGCACAAAACACTGCTTAGCATGTACTTTTCACATTACGCTGCATCAAATGTGGCACCGATCCGCATTTTGCCTACAAAGCACATCATAAAATCAAAGTCAGGCCAATGTATAAATAAAATGTTTTCCACAACTCTCCTCTGAGACAATTTCAGACACAGTTGATGTGCCCAGTCGATAACTAGCAGCAACACTTTGCTCAAAACAGCCGGTAGCGAGTACTCTCACAGCAACAGCCGTGTCTCTTGTGGCATTAAATGGCCGTACATACCGCCGTCTTTTTATTTTACTGCTTTGGAAAGCCAGCAGGCAGAGCAGCTCCACTTACTCGTCATCAGAGTAGAAAAAGTAAACAACGCACAGAGATTGTGGAAAATATAGTGTTTCATGGAAGTTTCAAAGGAAACTACGCCGCGGCAGTGTGTGCAGCTATGGAATCTCTGATGCCATCTTTTAGTAAAAATTTGTTAATCATTTTATAAAGTCAAATAATGGAAATAGAGTCAATCAGCTCCATGAGTTAACTTACTTCAAATTCAACATTTATAATTTTAATGAATAGGTACAATATTGGCTCAAATTTTCCCTCCGAGAAAATGGTGTGAAAAAGACAGGTCGTCTTATTTTCTTTACTCTAGAACAGGGCAATTCAACTGGTAGCCTGGAAATGACACCATACCGGCCCCTGAGTTCAGGTAAAAACCTGGGACACAAACATTTTTGCAGCAAATTCCTAAAACCCGTAGAGTGTTCCTGTTGTATAGAGGAACTTGGACCACTGGAAACACATTGGCAGATCCTTTCATTGACATTTCAGCCTTGCTCGCCAACATTAAACACTGGGGTCCAATCTTGTGGTTTACATAGCTGAGGCATTCTTCAAGGCACTCATTTAAAGGCCTACTGAAATGCGATTTTCTTATTTAAACGGGGATAGCAGGTCCATTCTATGTGTCATACTTGATCATTTCGCGATATTGCCATATTTTTGCTGAAAGGATTTAGTAGAGAACATCGACGATAAAGTTCGCAACTTTTGGTCGCTGATAAAAAAGCCTTGCCTGTACCGGAAGTAGCAGACGATATGCGCGTGACATCACAGGTTGTGGAGCTCCTCACATCTGTACATTGTTTACAATCATGGCCACCAGCAGCGAGAGCGATTCGGACCGAGAAAGCGACGATTTCCCCATTAATTTGAGCGAGGATGAAAGATTCGTGGATGAGGAAAGTGAGAGTGAAGGACTAGAGGGCAGTGGGAGCGATTCAGATAGGGAAGATGCTGTGAGAGGCGGGTGGGACCTGATATTCAGCTGGGAATGACTAAAACAGTAAATAAACACAAGACATATATATACTCTATTAGCCACAACACAACCAGGCTTATATTTAATAAGCCACAAATTAATCCCGCATAACAAACACCTCCCCCCTCCCGTCCATATAACCCGCCAATACAACTCAAACACCTGCACAACACACTCAATCCCACAGCCCAAAGTACCGTTCACCTCCCCAAAGTTCATACAGCACATATATTTCCCCAAAGTTACGTACGTGACATGCACATAGCGGCACGCACGTACGGGCAAGCGATCAAATGTTTGGAAGCCGCAGCTGCATGCGTACTCATGGTACCGCGTCTGCTTATCCAACTCAAAGTCCTCCTGGTAAGAGTCTCTGTTGTCCCAGTTCTCCACAGGCCAATGGTAAAGCTTGACTGTCATCTTCCGGGAATGTAAACAATGAAACACCGGCACAACAGTCTGTGTTATCCGGCACAACAGTCAGGGGGGTGCATTCTACGACGGGGGGTGCGTTATCCGGCACAACACCTGCTGCAATACACTGCTTCCCACCTACAGCTTTGTTTTTTGCTGTCTCCATTGTTCATTGAACAAATTGTAAAAGATTCACCAACACAGATGTCCAGAATACTGTGGAATTTTGCGATGAAAACAGACGACTTAATAGCTGGCCACCATGCTGTCCCAAAATGTCCTCTACAATCCGTGACTTCACGCGCAGACGTCATCATACCGAGACATTTTCAGCAGGATATTTCGCGCAAAATTTAAAATTGTTCTTTAGTAAGCTAACCCGGCCGTATTAGCATGTGTTGCAATGTTAAGATTTCATCATTGATATATAAACTATCAGACTGCGTGGTCGGTAGTAGTGGGTTTCAGTAGGCCTTTAACTTACTTCAAATTCAACATTTATAATTTTAATGAATAGGTACAGTATTGGCTCAAATTCTCCCTCCGAGAAAATGGTGTGAAAAAGACAGGTCGTCTTATTTTCTTTACTCTAGAACAGGGCAATTCAACTGGTAGGCTGGAAATTACACCATACCGGCCCCTGAGTTCAGGTAAAAACCTGGGACACAAACATTTTTGCAGCAAATTCCTAAAACCCGTAGAGTGTTCCTGTTGTATAGAGGAACTTGGACCACTGGAAACACATTGGCAGATCCTTTCATTGACATTTCAGCCTTGCTCGCCAACATTAAACATTGGGGTCCAATCTTGTGATTTACATAGCTGAGGCATTCTTCAAGGCACTCATTTAAGTCCTCTCCTTTTTGGCAGTTACATGTTTTTTTCGTAATGTGATTTATGTAACTAAGATGTTGCTGTAGTCTGTTTACTTCACTTTTAGATCAACTATTTTAGTTGTACAGTAGGTAAGGTTGTTTTTTTGTCTCATCCTTTACTTTAAGCGTGTGTAAAGAATGCGCGAGGAATGCACTACCAACTTTATAAGACTTGATAAGTCCAAAAGAAAAAGAGATATATTTGCTCACAGATGCTACCTGTTGGTTGTTTGAGCACACTGCAGCTAGTCTTGGGTAGTCCCCCCTGACCCCTTAATGCAGGGGTCACCAACCTTTTTGAAACCAAGAGCTACTTCTTGGGTACTGATTAATGCGAAGGGTTACCAGTTTGATACACACTTAAATAAATTGCCAGAAATAGTCAATTTGCTCAATTTACCTTTAACTCTATGTTATTATTAATAATTAATGATATTTATTTATTTATTTGGAAACACTGATCATCTTAGAATATATAACAAATTGGACCAAGCTATATTTCTAACAAAGACAAATCATTATTTCTTCCAGATTTTCCAGAACAAAAATTTTAAAAGAAATTCAAAAGACTTTGAAATAAGATTTAATTTTGATTCTACAGATTTTCTAGATTTGCCAGAATAATTTTTTTGAATTTTAATCATAATAAGTTTGAAGAAATATTTCACTAATATTCTTTGTCGAAAAAACAGAAGCTAAAATGAAGAATTAAATTAAAATGTATTTATTATTCTTTACAATAAAAAAATAAATTTACTCGAACATTGATTTAAATTGTCAGGAAAGAAGAGGAAGGAATTTAAAAGGTAAAAAGGTATATGTGTTTAAAAATCCTAAAATCATTTTTAAGGTTGCATTTTTTCTCTAGAATTGTCTACCTGAAAGTTATAAGAAGCAAAGTAAAAAAAAAAAAAAGAATTTATTTAAACAAGTGAAGACCAAGTCTTTAGAATATTTTCTTGGATTTTCAAATTCTATTTGAGTTTTGTCTCTCTTAGAATTAAAAATGTCGAGCAAAGCGAGACCAGCTTGCTAGTAAATAAATAACATTTAAAAAATAGAGGCAGCTCACTGCTAAGTGCTGCTATTTGAGCTATTTTTAGAACAGGCCAGCGGGCGACTCATCTGGTCTTTACGGGCTACTTGGTGCCCGTGGGCACCGCATTGGTGACCCCTGCCTTAATGCTTCAGTCACCCGCAGGCTTCTCACAGGAATGAGGCTAAAATACAATCGAACCTACTGTACTAGTGGTGTAGCTCAAGGTTCCATTTCAGGGCCTCTCTTTTTCACCATTTAGGTAGGCTATTCAGCTGGTGGCCCACAAGTTCACTTCAACAAACTAGCGAGGGACTCACATTTTTGCAGCAGATGCTTAAAAACACGAGAGTGCTGTCGTAGATATGGTCAGTGGCTAGCTATTTTTTTTACAGAAGATCCTTAAAAACAGCAGAGTGTACCTCTAACTATGACAAATTAAATATACCAAAATCAGAGGTCTACTGTAGAAGAGATTGGTTCTCTGGAATATACAAATTAAGACTGCTTTAATAGTGAAGGGGATTTAGCTTTCTGGAAATGTGGCCCCCAATAGGACTATCATAATAAATTGTGCAATATTACCAATATTGTTTCACGTTAACTTACAAAAAAGTATTTCACAGCTAAGTTTTCAATTATCTTTGAAATATATTATCCTCCTCATTAAATACAAAGTTGAATTCATCAATTAATTTTACAAGAATCAAACCTTGCGTGAAATGTCTCGTTCAGTAGGGACTTCTTTTATGAACCATCCATATGCATACTGTACTTTGACTATTAAATCTTAACATTAATTTCAACCACTGCAATGGAATCATTTTGATGAGGGGGATAAGAGCTCACAAGAGACAGAAATTACCACCCACTCTGTCTGATCCTTAACTAAATAGAGGTCACCAATAAATCAGGGCTGCCTGGTGAGAATGAAAATACAGCCAGACAATCGAGAACGTTAAAAGACTCAACGGAATAGTGAAGTGTGTTTGTTTTAAGAGCATTGCGAGTTTTACGGGTTTTAAGGGTTGACCGAGTTTTATTTTACTTTTTCAATTTCCTTTCCTGCCAGAGCTGAGTGAGTTGTGTTGGTCACTTACAGCTTTTTCAGCCTGTTGCAACGTCTGGTGTAATCGGTGGTAATTTCCTTTCAGTGTTGTGTGATGAGTTTTTAACAACGGCTGACAAGGGAAAAGGGAAGTAGAAAAGCGTGTCCGCTACATACAAAGAGGTGGGTGTCACAACAATTAATGCCGTAGGGGGGACATACTGAGACCAAGACTCCACATATTGACGTAGCATAAAACAAAAAGGTATTTTCATGAAACGTACACATTTTGTGTTAGTATAACAATAACCAGACACACTGGTTAAAAACGACATTATGACAAACTAATGCTGCATTTGAGACTGCTGGGAATTCAGAAATATCCAACTTATAAAATCCAACGCCAAGAGGTTCCAGTGTTCCAATTGCTATAAAATAGTTTGCTTTGTTTTTGAAATACATAATACATACACAGGTTTTTTCCTCCGCATTTTTGAGCCTTTTAAAATACATCAGATTGTACACGAAATAACACATTTTTACTGTACTCACCAATTACCATTCATAACAACTTCTGTTGAGTGGTGAGATCTAGTATAACCGGTAACACAATGTTAGGGGCCGATCTGTAATGGATTAAATTTAGATTCATATAGCGCTTTTCTAGACACTCAAAGCGCTTCACAGAGAACTGAGAACCCATCATTTATTCACATATTGACGGTGGTAGGCTACATTGCTAGCCACAGCTGCCCTTGGGTGGACTAACGGAAACGTGGTTGCCAATTTGCGGCCACGGCCCCTTCGACCACCACCAAGCATTCATACACATTCATACATACATTGAGAGCTGGTGGGTGAAGTGTCTTGCCCAAGGACAAGACGGTCGTGACTAGGATGGCGGAAGCTGGAATTGAACCTGGAACCCTCAAGTTGCTGGCATGAGCCACGCTGTGATTGGCCATTGCAGATTTATGTCCGATCCTGTCTTATTTATCTATTTTTGATCCGCCCGCAAGCTGCCAGCAGCAAATCATGTGTCTCGATACACAGTGTATAGCCGCTTGTATAAATTAATATTATTCAAATCCATTACAGCAAACAAACTGCATTTTCTAGTTTCTTATGCATCATTATCAAGAATCATTATCACTGGAGGACAAGGCTGAACATGTTACACACCAAGGGCATGCCAGGAGCAGTCATGCTAATAGTGGGGCTAAGCTTGAAAACACACCAATAAATAAGTGCTTAATAATGTTTAAGAAGTGTACAAAACCCAAAACCAGTAAAGTTGGCACGTTGTGTAATTCGTAAATAAAAACAGAATACAATGTTTTGCAAATCCTTTTCAATTTGTATTCAATTGAATAGACTGCAAAGACAATATATTTAATGTTCAATTTGAGAAACAATTTTTTTTTTGCAAACAATCATTAACTTAGAATTTAATGGCAGCAACACATTGCAAAAAAGTTGGCACAGGGGCATTTTTACCACTGTGTTACATGGCCTTTCCTTTTAACAATACTCAGTAAATGTTTGGGAACTGAGGAGACCAATTGTTGAAGCTTTTTAGGTGGAATTATTTCCCATTCTTGCTTGATGTACAGCTTAAGTTGTTCAACAGTCCAGGGTCTCTGTTGTGGTATTTTAGGTTTCATATTGCGCCACACATTTTCAATGGGAGACAGGTCTGGACTACAGGCAGGCCAGTCTAGTACCCGCACTCTTTTACGATGAAGCCACGCTGTTGTAACACGTGGCTTGGCATTGTCTTGCTGAAATAAGCAGGGGCGTCCATGGTAACGTTGCTTGGATGGCAACATATGTTGCTCCAAAACCTGTATGTACCTTTTAGCATTAATGGCGCCTTCACAGATGTGTAAGTTACCCATGCCCTGGGCACTAATACACCCCCATACCATCACAGACACTTTTGCACCTAGAACAATCTGGATGGTTCTTTTCCTCTTTGTTTCGGAGGACACGACGTCCACAGTTTCCAAAAAACATTTGAAATGTGGACTCGTCAGACCACAGAACACTTTTCCACTTTGCATCAGTCCATCTTAGATAAGCTCGGGCCTAGCAAATCCTGTGGCATTTCTGGGTGTTGTTGATAAATGGCTTTTGCTTTGCATAGTAGAGTTTTAACTTGCACTTACAGATGTAGCGACAAACTGTAGTTACTGACAGTGGTTTTCTGAAGTGTTCCTGAGCCCATGTAGTGATACATTTTACACTATGATGTCGCTTTTTGATGCTGCCTGAGGGATCGAGGGTCCATAATATCATTGCTTGCGTGCCGTGATTTCTCCAGATTTTGATGATATTACGCACCGTAGATGGTGAAATGCCTAAATTCCTTGCAATAGCCCATTAAGAAATGTTGTTCATATGGAAACGGTGTTGGTAAAAGAGAGTAAGAAATTAGTTTAAATATTGTGACAATGTTGTTACACTGCCAATAGAACTCACTATAAATATGTGGAAAAATGTACAGTTAATATATGTGATCAGTATCGTTTGAGCTCACTCATGGATGATCGCAATCAGAATCGGCAGCATACAACCTTAATGGGAACATCCCTAATAAATATAGTTAAGTGTATTTGGCAAATATTAATTAATACATATATACATTTAACCTTTTTTTAGTCGAAATTTAGATTTATAACTTAGTAACTCATTTGCACAACGCAAATCATTCTATTTTTTTTTTTTTTTTACCTAATCAGTCTACAAGCCAGTAGACCTTTAAACATTGTAAGAGTGAGACGGTGACACCAATACAGGTGTTGCTACCTCCAACAATTTATTATTCATGTCTTGATCTTGGTAATCTTTACGATCTGTGTTGCTTTGCTTCAAGTTGCTGGCAGAAAACCAAAGCTTCGATTGCAGCCGATACAGTTTTAGCAAAAATCCTTACATGAGTTCATTTAAATCTCCCGGATCACACACTTCTCTCCTTAGCTCTGTTCTGTGGTGGCTCCCTTGCGCCATGAGGACCGCGTGTTTAACCATGTGCTTTCATGCCAATTATAGATGATGCTCATTCAGTTTGTGTAGTGGCATGCAAATAGGATCATGAGCATATATGCAGAAAAGGTTCACATTTAGTTCATCCTAGCTCATTGTTTAGCAGTTTCTAACCCAAAGACAGCTTAGAGCAAAACACTCTGAGCTGATACATGCTTGAATGTGAAGAAGAAGGGTTTCAATGGTTTGGTTTTCTTTCTGTAACTTACTGGAATTACTCACTTGCAACACTAGTATAAAATGAGTTAAATGAGATAGTTTACACCCCATTAGTTTGCCATTCAAAAGATGATACAAGGTACCAGAAGACTTTCGGAGAGGTGCAGTAGCTTGAGAAATATAAATAAAAACATATGTTTCAAACTTACTAAGATAATTTTATGCAATGCGAATTGTGAAATTAATTGATTGAATTAGATTATTAATGAGAGAGTATTCCGAAAGCAGGGAATTTATGTGTTTTTACGAGAACTGTAGGTGAGGCTCAAACCGTATCTTCGTATCTGTAGTCTGAGGGAAGAACCACTGTGCCACTCTTTGAAGCATCTGCCGCGGATGAGGGGTGGGGGTGTTGTGGTGGTGAAAAAAAGAGAAGAACGAAGGCAGATGGGACTTGGAGAAAGCAGAGGCACCTTTGACCAGCCGACTGGTACATACAGTATATCATCACAAATCACAGGAGCAGCAGACAATCTCTCTGACATCAACAGCATTGTGTGCATATTTATGTGTATGCAGGGCTTTGATTGTGTGTCCCTCTCCCCTGTGTCTGTGTACCTGTGTGTGTGTGTGTGTGTGTGTGTGTGTGTGTGTGTGTGTGTGTGTGTGTGTGTGTGTGTGTGTGTGTGTGTGTGTGTGTGTGTGTGTGTGTGTGTGTGTGTGTGTGTATACGGGGGATATGTATTTATGCTTTGGTTACAGTGCATCAAATGTGATTATTTGAAAATGTACTTTGAACATTAAAATATATATATACACTATATTGCTAAAAGTATTTGGCCACCTGCCTTGACTCACATATGAACTTGAAAGACCATCCCATTCCTAAACCATAGTGTTCAATATGATGTCGGTCCACCTTTTGCAGCTATTACAGCTTCTGGGAAGGCTGTCCACAAGTTTGCGGAGTGTGTTTATAGGAATTTTTGACCATTCTTCCAAAAGCGCATTGGTGAGGTCACACACTGATGTTGGTCGAGAAGGCCTAGCTCTCAGTCTCCGTTCTAATTCATCCCAAAGGTGTTCCATCGGGTTCAGGTCAGGACTCTGTGCAGTCTTTATGGACCTTGCCTTGTGCACTGGTGCACAGTCATGTTGGAAATCACTGAGCTCTTGAGAGCGGCCCATTATTTCACAAATGTTTGTAGAAACAGTCTCTGTGCCTAAATGCTTGATTTTATACACCTGTGGCCGGGCCAAGTGATTAGGACACCTGATTCTGATTTGGATGGGTGGCCAAATACTTTTGGCAATATAGTGTATATTTATATATATATAAATATTTAAACATTTTACTGAAAAATGTTTTTTACCTATTGTTTGTTTTTTAATGTTAATTTAGTAAGTACTTTGCAAAACATTTTTATTATAGTGTGCGACTGCTGTTGTTTTTGTTGTAGTTACAGTATGTGTAATTATGAAACCTGTTTGCTGCTCTCTTGGTCAGGTCAGTCTTGTAAAAGAGATTTTAATGTCAATGAATTTTTACTTGGTTGAATAAAGAAAGAGAAAAATGGTCAACAAATGCTACTCATCATGACGTTCTATATGTGTTCAGATTTCATTTCATAAAATTCCCCCATGGTCTATATTACATAAAAGTATTACATGATTGTTGTTCATGTAATTAAGTTTGTTAAGCTCTATTCAGAGTCTGTATGTATTGGGTACTCAGCGCCTACCAAATTCCATTTTAAGCATGCCGCTACTTTCATCTTTGAAGTACCCATGGCAGTAAGTGTACTCCTCTACAAACCCCGTTTCCATATGAGTTGGGAAATTGTGTTAGATGTAAATATAAACAGAATACAATGATTTGCAAATCCTTTTCAACCCATATTCAATTGAATGCACTACAAATACAAGATATTTGATGTTCAAACTCATAAACTTTTTTTTTTTTTTTTGCAAATAATAATTAACTTCCAATTTCATGGCTGCAACACGTGCCAAAGTAGTTGGGAAAGGGCATGTTCACCACTGTGTTACATGGCCTTTCCTTTTAACAACACTCAGTAAACGTTTGGCAACTGAGGAGACACATTTTTTAAGCTTCTCAGGTGGAATTATTTCCCATTCTTGCTTGATGTACAGCTTAAGTTGTTCAACAGTCCGGGGGTCTCCGTTGTGGTATTTCAGGCTTCTTAATGCGCCACACATTTTTAATGGGAGACAGGTCTGCACTACAGGCAGGCCAGTCTAGTACCCGCACTCTTTTACTATGAAGCCACGTTGATGTAACACGTGGCTTGGCATTGTCTTGCTGAAATAAGCAGGGGCGTCCATGGTAACGTTGCTTGGATGGCAACATATGTTGCTCCAAAACCTGTATGTACCTTTCAGAATCAATGGCGCCTTCACAGATGTGTAAGTTATCCATGTCTTGGGCACTAATACACCCCCATACCATCACAGATGCTGGCTTTTCAACGTTGCGCCTATAACAATCCGGATGGTTCTTTTCCTCTTTGGTCCGGAGGACACGACGTCCACAGTTTCCAAAAACAATTTGAAATGTGGACTCGTCAGACCACAGAACACTTTTCCACTTTGTATCAGTCCATCTTAGATGAGCTCAGGCCCAGCGAAGCCGACGGCGTTCCTGGGTGTTGTTGATAAACGGTTTTCGCCTTGCATAGGAGAGTTTTAACTTGCACTTACAGATGTAGCGACAAACTGTAGTTACTGACAGTGGGTTTCTGAAGTGTTGGTGAGCCCATGTGGTGATATCTTTTACACACTGATGTCGCTTGTAGATGCAGTACAGCCTGAGAGATCGAAGGTCACGGGCTTAGCTGCTTACGTGCAGTGATTTCTCCAGATTCTCTGAACCCTTTGATGATATTATGGACCGTAGATGGTGAAATCCCTAAATTCCTTGCAATAGCTGGTTGAGAAAGGTTTTTCTTAAACTGTTCAACAATTTGCTCACACATTTCTTGACAAAGTGGTGACCCTCGCCCCATCCTTGTTTGTGAATGACTGAGCATTTCATGGAATCTACTTTTATACCCAATCATGGCACCCACCTGTTCCCAATTTGCCTGTTCACTTGTGGGATGTTCCAAATAAGTGTTTGATGAGCATTCCTCAACTTTATCAGTATTTATTGCCACATTTCCCAACTTCTTTGTCACGTGTTGCTGGCATCAAATTCTAAAATTAATGATTATTTGCAAAAAAAAAAAAATGTTTACTAGTTTGAATATCAAATATGTTGTCTTTGTAGCATATTCAACTGAATTTGAGTTGAAAATGATTTGCAAATCATTGTATTCCGTTTATATTTACATCTAACACAATTTCCCAACTCATATGGAAACGGGGTTTGTATTACTAGGTGTATGGAAAACCCACTGCTTGCAGTACATGCAGTATTGCAGGAACAAGGTTTGTCAGCACAGTAGACGATAGTCGGTGCAGTTTTCAACCACTTACTAGTAATTAAATTAATAGTTAGATTATTAATTAAATCTTGGGGAACCAATTTACACAAATTCAACCAAGTCCCGGGCGTACTCTATTCGCAACCTTGCAACTTTGTAAAATCCTCACATCTTCTCCATATATTTTAGCTAGTTTCAGTGTCAGTTTGTTTTGAACATGTATACAATACAATTACAATGTAATGCATCACATATTTCCAGTTATTTCATTACAACAAAAGGAGTAGGAAGAAGCAGAATTTATTTAATCCTCATATAGCAGTCTTCTCCCATGTATTTGTTCTGTTTGTAAAAGAACAGTGACTATATAAATGAGTAAATAAATGTATTTACAATAAATAAGTAAACAAATATTAAATACATAAATATTATTCATATAAACATATACACAATGATTAAAGTTTTCATAAATACATAGTTAAGTAATTTATGGTTCACCTCGGAGATGATTGGGATTATCTTTTCTTTTTTTTTTAAAGGTTGAAGATGTTTATCATAATTGTTCTTCTTTATACTTTGTGAACACTTGTGGTTTGAACAGTCTCTTAAACTGAAACATATTGGTGCTTTGTTTCCTTGCTCAATCCATTCCATAATTGAATTCCACATACGGATATGGTGACGGTCTTAAGTGTTGTATGTGCATACAAATGTTTTAAATTAGATTTTCTTCTATGGTTGTATTTCTTCTCTTTTGTTGAGAAGAATTGTTGAAATGCACCAAGTCGTTGATTTGTTATAGTTTTGATTCAATAATAGAAGGGTTTGTATGTTCTCTATATCCAACATTATGTATTATTCTAATTGATCTTTTTTGTAACACTGTTAGTGAATGAAGCATTGTAGTTGTTTCCCCATATTTCTACACAATAACTCAGATATGGTAACACTAGCGAGCAGTAAAGAATATGAAGTGATTGTTGGTCCAGTATATATTTTGCCCTATTCATTATCAACGTATTTCTTGCTACTTTACATTGTATATTTTTTATATGAGGTTTCCAGTTCATTTTATCATTTATTATTACACCCAAAAATGTGTTTTCTTTTACCCTTTCAATATCTCCTCTGTCTATTTGTTTTTGACTTTCCCTTCTACTGTTACCGGATAGCATTATTTTAATTTGACTGAGATTCAAATATAGTCTGTTTTTGTCAAACCATCTTTTTAATTTGTTCATTTCTTCTATTATTATTTGCATTAACTTCTGTGTATTTTCTCCAGAACCAAACGCAGTCGTGTCATCTGCAAATAATACCAACTTTAAGTCCTTCGTAACTTTACAAATCGTTTATAAAAAGATTGAACAATGTTGGTCCCAGTATTGATTCTTGAGGTACGCCACAAGATATTTCCAGTTCTGTAGACATTTGTTCTCCTATCTTCGCTTATTGCTTCCTGTTGGTTAAGTAGCTTCTTACCCAATCATCGTCATTTTAGCAAATCAAATGTGTCCCGAGTAGCACTCAAACCAGCACAGCAACTATCTAACCAATACAATTCCATGCATCTTCACTTGTTTAGGTAATATATATTATTTTGTTACACTTCTGTGTGCCATGTTGCCATTGTTTTCTATAATTTTTTATATTTGTTTATTGATATTTATTCTTCAATAAATGTCCCTATTATAATTACTCTTAGGAAAAATTAGGGATGTTCATATCCAAGATTGATATTGTCTATTCGTCCATTATCAGAAAAAAACCGAGATCATATTGGCTTTTGCACCACAATGAGATCAATGATGTATGTTTAGAGACAATTGGCTCCTTCATCTTCTGTTTGCTTGAGGATGCCACACAGGTACTCAATTGGGTTCAGGTCTCGACACATACTTGGCCACTCCGTCATCTTCATCTTCCTCAGCAAGGCACTTGTCCTCATGGAGGTGTGTTCAGAAGCCTTATCATGATGAAAAACTATCATGAGGCTCGGTTTCCTAAGGGAGACGTTCATGCTCTGCTTCACAGTGTCACAGAACATGTTTCTCTCAATGAATCACAGCTCCCGAGCACTCATGCAGCCCCAGACCATGACGGTATCACCACCATGCTTAGCTGTAGGCAAAACACAATTGTCTTGGTACTCACTTGTGCTTTAGAGCAGTGGTTCTCAACCTTTTTTTCAGTGATGTACCCCCCGTGAACATTTTTTTAATTCAAGTACCCCCTAATCAGAGCAAAGCATTTTTGTTTGAAAAAAGAGATAAAGAAGTAAAATACAGCACTATGTCATCAGTTTCTGATTTATTAAATTGTATAACAGTGCAAAATATTGCTCATTTGTTGTAGTCTTTCTTGAACTATTTGGAAAAAAATATATAAAAATAACTAAAAACTTGTCGAAAAATAAACAAGTGATTCAATTATAAATAAAGATTTCTACACATAGAAGTAATCATCAACTTAAAGTGCCCTCTTTGGGGATTGTAATAGAGATCCATCTGGATTCATGAACTTAATTGTAAACATTTCTTTACAAAAAAAGAAATCTTTAACATCAATATTTATAGAAGATGTCCACAAAAAATCTAGCTGTCAACACTGAATATTGCATTGTTGCATTTCTTTTCACAGTTCTTTTTGACAGACATTTAAAAAAAATCTCACGTACCCCTTGGCATACATTCAAGTACCCCCAGGGGTACGCGTACCCCCATTTGAGAACCACTGCTTTAAACAATAATAGCTATGGCTTTCGCATGATCTGACATGACACTTAAGACGTTGTATTAGGTTCTCTATTATTTCCTTTTCAGCACTCTTGTTTTTTTTTCTATTTCCTGCTTGTCTCCACCACTTCTGTAGTCTGAATGCTGGCTCCCTCACCTGTCACTGATTGGATATCAGGTCACACCTGTCCCTGGTTGAAAATCAGGGGGCTTCTTATGCCAGCCCAGAGGCTTGGGGATGAATCATATTTGCGTTGTGCCTCAACGTGCATCGCTGGTTCCTTTTTGTGCAATTCCCAGGTTGCACTATTTTGTTGTGATTTCCCTAATCAAATGTGTTTACCTGCACTTTGCCTGCTATCTCTGCATCCTGGGGTCCAGACCAACAACACCCACACCCCACATCAGACCTTAACCATGTTGATAGTAAATACGATGTGGATAGTAAATCCACCAAATAAACAAGTAAATAAACTCTGCTACTCATTGCAATTCTACAGTTGGGTATCTAAACCTTTGGCCATGTGGTTTAAAATCTTATTTTTCTCTTCAACTTCTGTTCTTTAAAAGGTGTCAGCCAAAAGACTATCCCCTCACCTACCCTGTCTGTTTTTCTCATCTTTATCTGGTATCTGCAGTAGATGTATGGTTCAAACAGCAAGACACAAAATTGTTCTTGCTGGCAACACACTCCATATGAAGAATATCTGAGTTGTTTTTAGCCTTTCTGCTAGGAATCTGTCACATGTAATTTCAAGTATATAGAGCGTGTGTAGATGTATGTCCACTCTTGTGGTTTTGAGCAACAGCGTTTGATCGATACGACCAAATAACTGTTGGATTACATTGAGTTGATACATTCACTCGTTCCCTGTTGGTATCAATGTATTCGTCTGTGTTTGACAGTTCACAGTAAGCAGACTGATTGTGTTGTAATTAGCAGTTTGACACCTTAGTCACCCCATCTTTTATTTTGAGAATTGTAAGAAATCCAATGCATCCTCACTGAGTGGTTTAATAATAGCTCTGTTTGGATTGGCTTGAAAACAAAATCCATGCAGTTCAATTACTTTTTTGTTGACTCACAGTGCTTGTGTTTCTTCTATGTTATATACATTCACAGGAAAAGAAAAGGTAGTAAAATGTGCCCAATTACTTCATCAGGTTGGGTTGGATGATTGAATATAAAGTAGCCACTCTCATTTAGTATCAATATAGTGACTGTGATGATGCTGAATGAGAGTATGCATGAGATAACTAAATACATTAAAATTCATATTATTGCTGCATTTTTGTGTTTTGGTATCATTACAAATTACATTTGAAGCTAAATTTTAGATTGATAGCCATGGTGGCCGTCATGTTCATCAATTGTCATTTTAAATACCTGTAATTTGTTCTCACGGTCTCTTCTCTCTCTCTTTTTTCTACATTTAAAACATTTCCTTGTGTTCTGGATAACATGTAATGGTGGTTCTGTGAGCAAAATGTTCCATATATTATGTTTTAAAGACCGTTTTCTGACCGTCTCTTCAGGACGCGCCATTTTGTGGGTGGTCTTATTTACGTGCCTCCACTTTGACTATGTCTTCTTCCCGTTATCCATGTTGTAGTTTTTAAGCGCATCCATATCGAGTCTACTGACAGCTGTAAGTTCAAACTATAAACTACTTTGTATTAGAAATGGCAACAGCGGAGGATGCATGTCCATGTACGAGCCAGTCTGCCCCACAACAAGAGCATAGAGTAAAAAAAAAAGTTTATTGACTACAGCGCTGACTACAATTGTCATGTTTTATCATATATGGAAATATCTGCTGATGTCACAATTGGGGAAAACGTCACTATTGAGGCAAATTCCAAATGGCTGGTTTGGAGGAAGTACTGTATAAAGGAAGGCAAGATTGTTTCATAAATATCTCCGCCATGTTTACATGGTCTAAGTTTAAACTTTTGGGACTTTTGCAGATACCAAATACACAAAAGCATGTACCAATTAGTAAAAAAAGTTGGCTTTGAATAATAGGTCCCCTTAAATGCTTTGTTTCTAGCAGACCAGTTTGTGTGCCACACGGAGGCCATAGCAGACATCGTGATCCTGGTAGATGGTTCCTGGAGTATCGGAAGGAATAACTTTCGACTGGTCCGCATGTTCCTGGAAAATCTTGTCAACGCATTTAACGTGGGCATTGATAAGACCAGGATAGGTGGGTCTACCTTTTCTAAAGTTAATATATATTTCTGCATTATTCCAGTATATACTTTGTACAGGCAACTGACATGTTATGCAAATGTGTTTAAACCTCAGGACTGGCTCAGTATAGTGGTGATCCAAGGATGGAGTGGCACCTCAATGCTTTCGCAACTAAAGATGCTGTACTTGATGCTGTGAAGAACCTTCCTTACAAAGGAGGAAACACTCTGACAGGTACTGTTTTTTGATTGACGTAATACACAGAACAAAAATATAAACACAACACTTTTGTTTTTGCTCCCATTTTTCATGAGTTGAACTCAAATATCTAAAACTTTTACGATGTAAACAAAATACCCATTCCTCTCAAATATTGTTCATAAATCTGTCTAAATCTGTGTTCGTAAGCATTTCTTCTTTGCCAAGATAATCCATCCCACCTCACAGGTGTGGCATATCAAAATGCTGATTAAACAGCATGATTATTGCACAGGTGTGCCTTAGGCTGCGCACATTAAAAGGCCACTCTGAAAGTTGCAATTTTATCACACAGCACGATGCCACAGATGTCGCAAGTTTTGAGGGAGCGTGCAGTTGGCATGCTGACTGCAGGAATGTCCACCAGAGCTGTTGCCCGTGAATTGAATGTTCTCTTGGGTCATAAGTAGTCTCCAAAGGGGTTTCAGAGAATTTGGCAGTATATCCATCCGGCCTCACAACTGCAGACCACACCGGCCCACGACCTCCACATCCAGTAGGTGCACCTACATGATCGTCTGAGACCAGCCACCCGGCTAGCTCCTGCAACAAATGGTTAGCATAACCAAAGAATTGCTGCACAAACTGTAAGAAACCGTCTCAGGGAAGCTCATCTGCATGCCCGTCGTCCTCATCGGGTTCTCGACCTGACTACAGTTTGTCGTCGTAACCGACTTGAGTTGGCAAGTGTTCACATCGATGGCATCTGGCATGTTAGAGAGGTGTTCTCTTCACGGATGAATCCCGGTTTTCACTGTTCAGGGCAGATGGCAGACAGCGTGTGTGGCGTTTGCTGATGGCAACTTTGTGAATGGTGTGGCCCATGCTGGGGGTGGGGTTATGGTATGGGCAGGCGTATGGTATGGATAACATACGCAAGTGCATATTATTGATGGCATGTTGAATGCATAGAGATACCATGACAAGATCCTGTGGCCCATTGTTGTGCCATTCACCCAAGACCATCACCTCAGCATGACAATGCACGGCCCCATGTTGCAAGGATGTGTACACAATTCCCAGGAGCTGAAAACATCCCAGTTATTGCTTGGCCAGCATACTCACCGGACATGTCACCCATTTAGAATGCTTTGGATGCTGTGGATTGGCGTATACGACAGTGTGTTCCAGTTCCTGCCAATATCCAGCAACTTCGCACAGCCATTGAAGAGGAGTGGACCAACATTCCACAGGCCAAAGTCAACAACCTGATCAACTCTGTGAAGAAGATGTGTTGCACTGTGTGAGGCAAATGGCGGTCACACCAGATACTGACTGCTTTTCTGACATGGACTGTGGGATTGTGCTGTGTGATAAAACTGCACATTTCAGAGTGGCCTTTTATTGTGGGCAGCCTAAGGCACACCTGTGCAATTTATCATGCTGTTTAATCACACTTGTGAGGTAGGATGGATTATCTTGGCAAAGAAGAAATGCTCACTAACACAGATTTAGACAGATTTGTGAACAATATTTGAGAGTAATAGGTATTTTGTGTATATAGTAAAAGTTTTAGATATTTGAGTTCAACTCATTTATATTTTTGTTCAGTACCGTATTTTTCGGAGTATAAGTCGCACCGGAGTATAAGTCGCACCTGCCGAAAATGCATAATAAAGAAGGAAAAAAACATCTATAAATCGCACTGGAGCCCGGCCAAACTATGAAAAAAAACTGCGACTTATATTCCGAAAAATACGGTATATGTTGTGGTATGTCGTTCCCTATTCAGTTTTCACTCAGTGTACATCAGTTTTATAAATCATACGTCTGTGTTTTTTTATTCCTCTTAACTTGACTGTTTTCAGGCCTCGCACTGTCCTACATCTCGGAGAATTGTTTTAAGCCTGAGTCTGGTGCCCGTGTTGGTGTACCTAAGATTGGGATCCTCATCACTGATGGGAAGTCTCAGGATGATGTTATCCAACCTGCACAAAGCCTGCAAAAAGATGGTGTTGAGCTGTTTGCTATCGGTGAGATTGGACATACAGTACGCAGGAGAAATCTTCTCACTGATCACAATTTGTGGAGCTTCACCTAAATTAGTGTATATACTAAAGTGTGTATTTTTTTTCTTGGTGTTCCAGGTGTGAAGAATGCTGATGAGAATGAGCTCCGCTCCATCGCTTCCGAGCCCAACGACTCTCATGTATACAATGTAGCTGACTTTAATGTTATGAGCTCCATTGTCGAAGGGCTGACCAGAACAGTGTGTGAACAAGTGGAGCAGCAAGACAAGGACATAAAACAACGTAAGTGCACAAATGAGACATCACAGACTCGATGGACCGTGCAGCTCTAGTAAGTTTATACCCAATGAAAATGCTCGATCAGAAATTCATTACCTGACCACACATTGGGTGGTAATGCAATTTCTAGCTATAATCATAATGAAATTGAACTTTTTTTTTGTTAACTTCACAAATATTTTTAAAGCCCATATATGTACACCTTCAGAGGTTATTGACCCAGGTTAAAACTACCAGTGGTCAAAACTATAGAACTTGTGTACCCACATTACAGGGCCGAAAATAATGTGATTTATAAACACAACTGTATTTGAGGATGTGCGCACCAGTCCACGAGCTTTGTACCTGGTTAACACACTTATTGGAGACATGGCAAAAAGGCGGCAAACATGTTAAGTGGTGACATGAAGTCATATGTTATAAATAGAATTGGATTGTATTTGCATACTGACAAATCTGATTTTATATTATTGTCATGAGAATATTATTATACGTCTAATAATTATGAAATATGTTAAAACAACAATGTATCTGTTGAAGGAGACTTATGATGAATTTTGTGACTTTTTCTGACTTATAAATGTTACATTGAATACTAGTGTTAAACAATGCCAAAGCGTCAAATAATAAAATTCATGCAATTTGGCATGAGCTCGCACGCAGTTTTGAATGCCTGTGTTCGCGTGGTTTTAGAGTAGTTTCTTAATCTTGGGGAATAAGTTATGTCACACATTGACAGATGTAATTTTGTAGTCATTTTTGGAAACATTGTGCCGGAAACCTCATTTCCCTCTGCTGAGCCCACACAGCTGAGACTGTTGCCACTGGAACTTTTGTATATTCCTTCTGGTTTCATGCCCTCCCGCCAGCTCTTTGTCTATAAAACAAATACTACAAAATATATACTTCTGTTTGTTCGTCCACAACATTAGGTTTGAGAAAAACTTCAAGAAAAAGGTAGGATAAAGTAATAGTTTCATTGAATCTTGGTATGTGCACAATAACACTGACGTGTAACATGCATTGAAGTACCGTATTTTTCGGACTATAAGTCGCATTTTTTTTCATAGTTTGGCCGGGCTCCAGTGCAGCTTATATATGTTTTTTTCCTTTTTTATTATGCATTTTCGGCAGGTGCGACTTATACTCCGGTGCGACTTATACTCCGAAAAATACGGTAAATGCTGGTAAAAGCAGATTTTTTTTAGCCCTCTCTGCATACTTGCCAACCCTCCCGGATTTTCCGTGAGACTCCCGAAATTCAGCGCCTCTCCCGAAAACCTCCCGGGACAAATTTTCTCCCGAAAATCTCCCGAAATTCAGGCGGAGCTGGAGGCCACGCCATAATGTGTCACATTTTTGTGTTGATTTATTTAGTTTATTTTGTGGTTTGAATTCGTTTTTGGAGCTGTCATTACACATGTATCAGTATTCACATTGGTCAGTAGGGGGCAGTAGGGCGTTTCTTCCCAATTGAATGCTATCACCTGCAGACCGGAAGTGTCTTGTCATTCTGATGAGAGCGACCAGTCTGTAAACAATTGAAACGTCCTGTGTGCTTTTTCCTCTTGTATAACAGGTTAGTTTTGGTGAATCAACTCACTGAATAATATCCATGTGATCTTTATAAGTTTAAGTACACATTCTGATGGTGGAGCCTAACTCTAAAGTGTTTGTGAGTTGTAGTTTGTATTTGTGAATGAATCCAGTGCACAGCTGCAGTAATCAATACAAAATGGCGACATGAGTACGCAATGTTTATATAGGAACTTCTGATCCTAATTCAGACTCCCAAATTAGAGCTCCCGTTTTCTTATTGATTTTATAATGTATATTTGTATAATGTGTGTGTTCTGAAATAGTGACAGAGAATAGAACAAGGATGGATAATTCAACCCTTAACTCAACAATGAGTAGAAGAGTGTTATGTGTGTGTATATGTGTAAATAAATGAACACTGAAATTCAAGTATTTATTTTATTTATATATATATATATATATATATATATATATATATATATATATATTTATATATATATATATATATATATAGCTAGAATTCACTGAAAGTCAAGTATTTCTTATATATATATATATATATATATATATATATATATATATATATATTAACCACGCCCCCAACCACGCCACCCACCCCCCAGCCCCCACCTCCCGAAATCGGAGGTCTCAAGGTTGGCAAGTATGCCTCTCTGTATCGATCGGAGTGCGTGCAGGTGTACCTAATGGTTTGACTTAGTGAATCTATATAGAAAATAGGGTTGGCGTTCGTCTTCAAGTTATATATTTAACAGTGTACATTTTCAAAAGATAAACTGTTACTTTTGGAGAGGGTGGGGTGTGGTTTCATTTGTAGTCTGAAAATGCCTCCAGACAGGAAGATCTTGCAGACACATGCACAAAGTGTGTCATGAATGGGATTTTGGAGCAAAATTTACACCAAAGCATATCAAATACATAGTATCTTGACCACACGGAAGTGTGTTAAAAGTAGATTAAAATCATCATATGTCCCATTTAAATATTCACACTGGTCCATGTTTACAAGACATAATAGAAATGATGCACTTCCTTAGTGCTCCACTTCTCGTTGAGTCAAGTTTGTTATTAATACCAAAATATATTTGTCTTACCAGGGCTTATTCTTTATCGTTTCAAAATGTTTATTCCAAAAAGGTCTTTGCAAGGATGCAATAATGTTTTATCCCAGTGCTACTGTATCTCTGTCTCTGATCTCAATGTGTATCAGGTTTTTGCATTTTCTACCATTTTCTTTCTCCTCCAGAACAGCCACCTGAGAGAACTGAACCACCGTCAAACCTGCTGACATCAGAGATCACAGCCAGGAGCTTTCGAGTGACATGGAGCCACTCCCCTGGAAATGTGGAGAAATACCGAGTGGTTTATTATCCTGCTCAAGGAGGACAGCCGCAGGAGGTAAGGGGTCTTGTTTTGGTGTTGAAACACACAAAAACACAAACATAATTCATTAAAATCATTAGTGTATGTGTGTGTATGTGTGTGTGTGTGTGTGTGTGTGTGTGTGTGTGTGTGTGTGTGTGTGTGTGTGTGTGTGTGTGTGTGTACATCAGCATCTCTTTCAATTATTTATTCAATCAGGGTTAGACAATAATTTGGTTTTATAAGCTTGCTGACCTTAACCCCATCAAACACTTTAATCTCACAAATGTTTTCCAAATAAATAGAAGTAAATGCTAAAAAGCTCATTGTCAGAAAATGTTATATTCAACTTAGCTTCTCAGAAAGACACTTAGCTAAATCCATGTAAATTAAGCCTCACCAGGAATGATACTCTGACTGATGAGCTGTAAAGTCTTTCTAGCCCTTTTGAATACAGAAACGGTTTTATCCTTAGTTAATTTTATGGCTGCCAGGTGTTCTTATTGTATATGAGGACACCTTGCCAGATGAACCTGAATTGTAGTCTTACTGTAATATTGTCATTAAGTACAGACTTCCTGATTATCTTTCTTTATACCTGTCTTTCCTCTTATCCTCACACATATTTTTCATTATTTTGTATTCATATCCTGCCTTTTTTTTTTCTGCTCCTATCATCATCTATTTCTCGTTGCACCCCTTCCATGCACCCCAGGTTGTGGTAGAAGGCCAAGACACCTCACTGGCGTTGCAGCATCTCAACTCGCAGACCGAATACCAGCTGTCTGTGTTTGCTGTGAATGAAAATAAGACTAGTGAACCACTGAGAGGATCGGAGACAACTTGTAAGTGTACTGTATGCATACCTGCATGGTTTTGCTGTTCATGCAAAATATTTCAGACAGTGAAATAAAAATATTTTTAATGATGCCCCCTCTGATTTAGAGAGATAAAAGCACAAAACTAGAAAAGCACTCCTTAAACATAGACCTCCACCAACTCTCCTGTTTTGGCCAGGAAATTCAGTTTTTTTGTCCTTCTTTCCCATCTTCTTCCCGGTCCTGTTTTTTCCCCCAGTTTTTGATCTCCATGACAGAAAATATCCTTTACTGGTACTGCCGCTACTACAGTGATCGTGTCCGTTTGACTCAAGCCTTGGCAACACTCTGGGCAACACTCACGTGGCGAGTTGCATGTTACATATTTCAATCAAATCAACAACGCGAGAGGGATGCATGCACATGAAGACAACGGAGAAGACATTTCTGCAAAAATCCAAACTTTGTTTAAATATCTTGACGACTAGGATATTTATTGTTTTTACCTAAAGAAGAGCATACAGGGGGTCACACTTCCTCATGTTATCTGTAAGATCGAGGAAGAAATGTGAACCATCTTAAAAAATGTGTCACACATAAGCCCAGAATTGTTTTTATTTTCATTTAACAATTTAACAGGTTTTCTCACTAGGAAACCTTATATAGTTTATTCTGTAGAATGCGTGGAGATTGAAAACCCAAAAAAACTTTTATTGTCAAGAAGAAACAGCATTTAACCAAGAATTTGGTTACCACACAACCTGAACTCATGGTGGCAACAAATGTTTGCATTGCATGCTGGGAGCTTAACCACAACACGTTACACAGCCCCTACCCCAGCAACCCATGTGTCCATCACTAAGTCCCTAAGGTGTTGGGGAAGCTGCCGCTGCCGTCGGATTAGCTCAAATGGCTTCGCAGTGATTTCTGAAGGTACAGTGCCAGCTCAAGGATCCCCCCCCCCCCGATCCCCTGAAGGGCTCAGAGGTTGGTAGGGAGCTAGCCGGCCCCTGTGGAGCACCACCACGCGGGTTCTCTTGACCAGCTGCACTCTGTACCCAACGTCTGACAGCCTCTCCAGCACAGTATAGGGTCCTGTCCAGTGGCTCATCAGCTTTGGGGAAGGCCCTTCTTCTTCTCAGGGCTGTAGACCTGAAGTCCTCTCCCCTGCAACGTGTGTCGTAGACCCGCTTCTGACGAGACCCAGCATCTGCGAGGGCTGTTCTAGTTAGATCATGAACCTCCTGAAGCCTCTTTCGAAGATGGAAGAGATAGTCTAAACCAACCTAAACCCACCCACCACTTAAGTCTCAGGGGGAGGACCGAATACTAAGTCCACAGGGGTACAGAGATCATGTCTGAACATGATAGCTGCAGGGGTGCACTTAGTGGACTTTTGGACTGCTGTCCGACATGCCCATAAGACCAGGGCAGGTGCAGGTCCCAGTCTTGCTGCTAACACTGGTTAGGATAGCCAGTTGGGTGGCCAGGGTGCCATTAAACTGTTCAACCAGCCCGTCACTTTGACGATGCAGCGGTGTAGTCCGGGTCTTCTTGATGCCCAGCCTTTTACAAACTTCAGCGAACATTGGAGCCTCAAAGTTCTTCCCCCGGTCGCTGTGCAGCTCCTCCAGCACCCCGAAGTGGCAGAACATCTTATTTACAAGGTACTTCGAGGTTGTGATGGCACTCTGGTCAGGGATTGCGTAGGCTTCAGGCCATTTGGTGAAGTAGTCCATGGCTACCAGAATGTAGCGGTTAACCCGCTCCGTGATCGGAAAGGGGCCCAGGATGTCAACAGCAGCACGCTCCATGGGAGCCCCCACCTGTACTGTTGCAAGGGGGGCATGCGAGCGCTGGTTGGGCCCCTTCTTTGCAGTGCAGATGCCACACCGATGAACATAAAGCTCCACATCCTGGCGACACCCTGGCCAGTAGAACCGGGGCTGGAGGCGGTAAAAGGTCTTGGTAACCCCAAAGTGGCCATCTCCAACCGAACCATGAACAAACTTGAGCACTTGAGAACATAGTTGGTGGGGCACCAGGAGCTGGAGAATGTTGCCGCCACTAGGGGTCTGCCAGTGGTGATGTAGCAAACCATCACAGCTGAGGAGACTAGACCACTGAGAGTAGAGGGTTTTAGTCTTAGGGTCGAAAGCCGAAACTGCTGACAATGCTGGTCGTCGGCACTGAAGTTTTTCCAGATCGATTTCCTCTGGTCTGGGGTCATGGTTTACAGAGTCATCAACTGAGTTGGTCCATAAAACTGCTATCACAGGAGCCGCTGTCTCCTGTTTTTCCACGTGCTGACAGTACCTGTATTCTTCCTCCTCACAGGGCTGGCGAGATAGTGCGTGTGCGTCAGTGACGTGCAGTCACTAGAGGCAGGTGAGGCGCGGCCTCACCTGCCATCATGGAAAGAAAAAAAATGTAAAAAGAAAACAAAATAATTAAATTGTTATATGTATCCAGTGATTATACTATAAAGTTATTTTCCATTTAACTTCACCAGTTTTAGATTATTTTTATTCAAAATCGCTGAATTTTCACATTTGCTGTTCAAATACTGAGAAGAGACGGTGCGGTGAACAGCAGCCAGTTGAGGCACGTCACTCAGTGCCTCAACATGGATTCCGGACTCGGCTAACTGCTGGCCTGCTGTGCAGTGAGACCGTATTGTTATATGAACTATATTATACATTTCCATAGTTTAGTTAGCTGAGGTATATAATGTACAGTGTATTTTGTCAACAACTGTATGTGTGTAACGTATTTCTTGTGCTGAGCGATCATAAAACGGCTGCAAAAGACGCACTGGCTGAGGCTCCAGTAATCCCGCCTCCTGCACCCCCGCCGTAGAATTGTTATATCAACTAAAGCCCACACTTAAACTTTCCACGTGTAAGATTGAATCTATTTAAAAAAGTTATTTCATAAAAAGCCAAAAAGTGCAAAAACAATAATGTTCGTGTTGGAGGAGTTGTGAATGACTGCAGGGCCACAACATTAGGTACACCTGCAGACTGCAGGTGTACCTAATTCACAACTCCTCCAACACAAACATTATTGTTTTTGCACTTTTTGGCTTCTTATTAAATAACTTTTGTAACCTATTTTCATGGGCTTTCCTCTTTGTGATGTTAAATTCCTGTTATGCGCTGTTATACAGTATATGCCTTGAGCTCTTATTTTGAAGGCGCTAAGAGCGGAAGTGATGACACGTTGCGGAGGTTTTTGAAAGAAGGTAAATAAAGTGGTCCTCGTGTAAACTGGAGCCTCCGTGTTTGTTATTTTGTAGTTTCATACAGTATAGGCAACATTTATAAACCTTCGGTTACACTTTTTTAAATAGATTCAATCTTGCACGTGGAAAGTTTATGTGAGGGCTTTAGTTGATATAACACTCCCGTCAGGGGGTTCATTAATCCAGCACAACAGCGGCGCATGGACTTAATTAATAAGTAAAGGTAAGACCATAATAAAATTTTTTTTATTAAATGTGCTTTTTTGTGTGCTACAGTTTGTATGTGTAAAGTTAAAGTTAAGTTAAAGTACCAATGATTGTCACACACACACTAGGTGTAATGAAATTTGTCGTCTGCATTTGACCCATCCCCTTGTTCACCCCCTGGGAGGTGAGGGGAGCAGTGGGCAGCAGCGGCGCCATGCCCGGGAATCATTTTTGGTGATTTAACCCCCAATTCCAACCCTTGATGCTGAGTGCCAAGCAGGGAAGAATGCTGGTATGAGCTTTTAAACATAACCCGTTAACTGCTGCCAATCAAATGGTGAATAAGATACTCTTTAGGGTTCATATGATTGTAAATCTGACTGTGATGAAGTCAGTGCCTCACCAGCCATGAACCTCACCGCACGTCACTGGTGTGCGTTGACATGGAGACGACCTGCCCGGTGGCATATCTCGAAGTCGTAGTCTTGCAGTGTCTCCAGCCACCTGGGAAGCTCTCCAATGCCAGGCCAGTCTCTCACTGCTGCTACTTTCGCTGGGTCGGTGGACACACCTGCTGCACTGACCACATGACCCAGGAAGGAGGTCTCTTGCCAGAAAAGGTGACATTTCTTGGGGTGGAGGCGCAGACCCGCCTTGCGGATAGGGTGAAAGACTTCTTCCAAGTTAATCAGCGCACTCCCGAAGTCCGTAGCATGCACCAGAAAGTTGTCCAAGTAGACCACAGAGTGTCTTTGGAGAATGTCAGCCAAAATCCTGTGTCTAAGGTGCTCAAAAGTGGCTGAGGTGTTCACTTTAAACTGCCAATGGGGAAAGCAGTCTTTGGACTAGCTTTTGGTGCCAGCTCCATTTGCCAGTAGCTGCTCTTGAGATCGAGGGAACTGAATCAACATGACCCAGAGATGTAGTGGGCTTCGTCCACCCTGGGCAGCGTGTAGGAGTCCTTGCGTGTGACTTTGTTGAGACGGTGGTAATCAACGCAGAAACACCAGGTGCCGTCTTTCTTTCTGACCACTAGAGGCGCCCAGTTGTGGAGGACTCAGTGACACCCACCTCTAATATCTCCTTAATTTTGTGTTCCGCTCCAGCCTGCTGAGTGTGGAGGAAACGGCGTGGCCAAAGGCAGATGATGTGAGGTACCAGTGTCAATGTCATACTGTACCAAACCGGTGTGTGTGCAGTCCTCATCCTTTGCTGCAATGATGTCGGGAAACATGTCCAGTAACTCACAAAGTTGACGTCCCTGCTCCGCCTCCAAGCCCTCACTACTTCTGCAGTACAGATCCTCACCCTCGCTTGCTTAGTCTTGACGGCCGTCGGTTGATGTTACTCTTTGGCAAGAGATAATGCTGCTGTGGCCCCATGGGTTCATGGGTCCTTCCCTTCCAGTGGTTTGGAGTGCTACAGTCTCAGAGCCCAGGTGCAGTGTGGCTTTGGTTACATCTACCACAGCTTCCCACTTAGCCAGTAGGTCCAGCCCGATAATGCAGGAGTCTTGATTGTGGGCTAACCAGAACTTGTGGCCCACCCTGCAACTCGCAACAGTCACTTGAAGGGATTTATTCCCTAGCGTTCTGGTGCATTAGCCGGTGACTGTGGTGATACAAAGCTTGGTGGGGTTCCAACCCTTTGGGTTCTGGCACTGTGTCCCAGATAACGTTCCAGGCCGGATGAGGGAAATAGTGGACCCAGTGTCCACGAGGGTTCTGCACTTGGTGCCATCGATGTCACAGTCTACGTACAGTCCATGAGTTAGCCCCAGGCGACCAGAAATGTGGCAGGGTGAGGGAGAACTGGGTTGTTGGGGATGGCAGAACTCCCCTTGTGCCACCTTGTTCTAGTTTGATGAAGGGTAAGGGGCTGGGCTTCTTGTAGCTGGTACAAGGCAGTAGGGCGCAATGTGGCCTGGTTCTCCACATTGGTAGCATCCCTCTGTAGGCCGTTAGGCAACCTGGTTCCTTGTTTCCTTGCGGGGTCGTTAAAGGGGTGTGCTGATAGCTTGTCAGGTGACTTCTTCGGGGTCACTGACGTCAAAGTCTGCTTGATGAGCCATATGCCTCATGTTGAGTGGCTATTGCTTTGTGCCCAGTATGTGCTCAACCCGCTCTGCTTCAGTCAGGGCCTCAGCCAAAGTCTTTGGTGCAAGAAGGTGGCTGTGCTGTTGGAGTCGTTCTGGTTGTAGACCCCGAACAAAGGCCTGGAGAGCAAGCTTCTTGTGCAGCAGCGTCAAAGGAAGGGTGGCCTTGACATGCATAAAGGCGGAGATTTGCGGTGTAGGCAACCAGACGTTCGCCTTCTTTCGTCTGGCAGCGGACTAGCTTGGCCCAAGCATCATCAGTGTAGGTGCGGCGACCAACACGATGCTGTAGTGCTCCTCGATAGCTAGCCAATTCAGTCTCTCTTGTGGTTCTATATCGGTAAGGATCTGCAGTGCTCTGACTTCCAGGGCGAGGGCGACTTGGACTGCTATCTCTTCTGTCGACCCGCCATAAACTGACCAGCCAACTGCACTTGGAGGAGATAAGTCTCCAGGGAATCTTCTCCAATATAACGGGGCAATTTCATCGGCCCTTAGTTCAGGCCGTGAAGCACTGTTGATAGCACTGTAGCTGCTCGTGAGCGTGGTTGTAGGCGGCCTGCCAGCCTTCACCTGTAGAGGCCCTGCGGCACCATTCTACCTCGCTGATGCTGGCTGGACAGTTATTCCTTCCTGGGCCACGAGGCGGCGATCACTCTCCTTCAATGCTGCTGGCTGTATGGTCATTCCTTACTGCACCTCCAAGCAGCAATCACTCCTCACTGGTCGAGGATCACTGGTTCCACTAAGATGACCGGCCAGCACTTCAATGGGAGAAATTATTCTTGCAGAGATGTCTCCAAGTTTCTTGGGTTGAGCCTTCTCCATCACATGAATACGTGAGATCAGTTATTCAATCTCCTCCAGCATAGCTGCCATCCCATCCCACTTCTGACACCAATGTGGCAGGCTTGGACTAGTATTGCAAGAATGTGTGGAGATTGGAAACCCCAAATTAACTTGCTTTTTTGTCAAGAAGAGGACATTTAACCAACAGTGACACCACCTGAACTCTTGCTGCCAACAAACAATTGTCTGCAGTGCATGCTGGGAGCTTAACCACAACATGTTACATTATTAAATGCTATAAAATATATCAGTCACGCTAACAACCCATTGGGTTTTAGAGTAAATGCCGCAGTTCTTAATAAAATTATGTTTTAATCCAAGGA
This sequence comes from Nerophis lumbriciformis, assembly GCF_033978685.3. Lineage (NCBI taxonomy): Eukaryota > Metazoa > Chordata > Actinopteri > Syngnathiformes > Syngnathidae > Nerophis > Nerophis lumbriciformis. The sequence goes on along the minus strand of NC_084551.2, from coordinate 34,625,417 downwards.
GCAGGAGATCGAGTCCTGTCAAAATCTTGTTTTATTTGTTGTTTTATTTATTTTATTAATTTAATGGCATTTTGTAATGAAAATGAAAATCAATTTTTACCCATTTTCCTAGGAATTTTCCTGAACAGTGGTACCTTAACTTACGAGTACCTTAATCTACGGGTGTTTTGAAATACGAGGTGTCTTTCGGCTTTTTGTTTTGCTTTAAATTGCAAGCGCAATTTAAGTTATGGGCTTCTGGGCTGCTAGATGGTGTAATGCCACAGTGAACGCCAAAATAGCCGTGCCCAAAAATCCGGTCCTACTTGCTAGCATTAGCTCATAACTCGAAATCAAAATATCTTTGTTTTCCAACAAAATCTTTAGCAACGGTTCAACTTCCACAGCCTTCATCCGACATCCTCATTCTGTTGAGACTTGCTCCTTCACCCGGAGCTTGGCTTTATGTGCCGCCTGAAGCTGTTTTGGGTGTACAGGAGAATCTGTTGCTTTGCTGCCCTACAAACACGGGTGTGGTCCTCTCCGCTTCCACTGCTGCCTAGTAACACTCCTAGCACATCACCTGAAAAGTGTCCACTCTTATTTACCACACTGACTATGGGAGATAGCATAACTAGGAATATCCGCTTTTTCAACGTCATTACTCGCTATCTCAGCCCTATTGACCAGCATTCCCTTAACTTGGCTAAATTAGACGAAGCTAGGCCAAGCACAGATTAAATGTATTTCCATTCATTTCAATGGAAGGGCTGCTTTAAGATTTGAATATTACAGTTGTGCTTGGTCGTGGAACACTATGCGCTCACAGGCTGAGGTATTTTAAAATGTACCAGTAAATATCAACAGGAATGGCCAGGCCCTCACTCCGAAAAGTTAAAAAAGTCTTATATCCAGTCGGGGATCCGGATCAGGCCCAAAATGTAATTATTTGTTCCTTATCTAATTTCCGACATTTTTTTAATACAAATCTGCTGATCATTTTTTTAGCTATTTTTAGCGTAGTAAAAGAAACGAAGTGAACCTTCTTGTATGTCTCCTCTATCTTGTCTTCATCTGGCTGCGAGCATACACCCATAAGCGTAAACATAAGGTAACAATGTAGGAAATATCTGGATGAGGACCAGAATCTAATCAGTTTTCCTTATCTCATTTCAGACATTTCCTGAAAAGTTGCCCAAAGCTTTTTGAGTTATTTTGCGAACAAACTTGCAACCAAACAATGGAAACTTCTCCTATTTTAACATTGTTGGTTGGTAGAATGACAAAAGTAATTTACGCAATACCCTTACATGTATTACAGTGTTTATTTAATTCATTTTAGCAAATTGTATTAAACACAGACTCGTCCAGCATGTGTGACAGCCTTTCTTATTTGTTTTGAACTCCAATTAAATCCCTCTTGCAAAATTGTATAGGATCAAAATAATATAGCACATACTATATTATATCTGTCAGTCTACAAATCAAGATTTAAAATTTGGCATTGTTGTGTTTACTTTTCTGTATACTTTTCTGATCAAACTGCTTTGTGTTAAATTATTAATATAGTTAAGTTGTGTTTAAATGTTTGAAGATATTGCATGTAGAGCTGTTTCGCAGAACAGTCCATGTTGTGCTACTTCACAGATAGTCTAAAAGTACTGTTACTTGGAAGGTAGCAGGTTGGCTGTGGTGGACGAAGCAGAAAATAATATTCTACTCAAACGTACTCTCGTAAGGATTGTGCAACGGCCTGTTGATAACCTGTCCATAAAAATATTTAATATCTAACATTTGCCAGTCTTCTTGCTCTAATTGCATTTTCTCTGTATGTGGTCTTGTACATATGCAGTGGCTCTTCCCTCAGTGACAGGCCTCCAGCTGTTCGATGTGACTCATAACAGCATAAAAGCAAGATGGCACAGTGTGGAGGGAGCGTCAGGCTACATGTTGCTTTATGCGCCGCTCACAGGCGACGGCGACATGGACGAGAAAGAGGTCACGTTTAAAATAAATGAGATGTTTAAGTTTCCACTTTGAATGAACTCATCGACCATAGTTTTGTGTTTATTGAGGAAGTTTGTGTGTTCTTGTCTACAGGTCAAGGTGTCAGATGCAGTGACAGAGCTGAAGTTGGATGGTCTGATCCCACACACTGAGTATACCGTCACTGTTTATGCAATGTATGGAGAGGAAGCCAGTGACCCCATTACGAATCAGCAAACTACGTGTGAGTGATATGGTTTGTACTGTTTTGTGATGAGCGTCTTGGACGTGAAATGGCACAAAAGTTGCATCAGTATCTAAATACATGCAGATTTTACAACCGTCCTTTATTAGATTTTTTGGTGGTTTTCAGTAGTGTCGATCTGGGGTGTCCATATTTGGCTTGAAACTCTTTTTCTAGCAGTCAATCAATATAATACATGCAACAATAAATATTACTGTTGTCAAATTGTTATTTAAAAAAAAAAAAAAAGCTTAATTACACTTTTGAATTTGGATTAGTCACAGGTTATCACTTACTTGCATGATATAAATTAACTTAAAAATGAGCCCAATATTTGGACACAAATGGTATTTTATTGTCATAATCCATCCATCCATTTTCTACCGCTTATTCCCTTTTGGGGTCGCGGGGGGCGCTGGAGCCTATCTCAGCTACAATCGGGCGGAAGGCGGGGTACACCCATAATGTCATACAGTATTAAAAAAACAACTTTTTAATTGAATGCAAGTCATTTATTTGCTCAAAAATTGCTGACAGTACTATCTAAAGTTATTTTTGAAATGAAATTGGCTAGCAAGCACAACAGTCTCCTCATTAATTTTTGCAGTGGGTTAGCATTGGCCTGATCACTGACCGTATAACAACCCACGCTTTTAGGTAACCATCCGCAGTTAAGATAAAAGAGCATGTACAGTCAAAATGAATTTTGTGATTCATCTGCATATGTACATGATTAATGTGATATTTTTTTGTGGTTACCGGTAATCACGAGTTAACTTGTTATTTTTGACATCCTTTTAATTATATATTTTATTAGATTTCACATTACTTTGCCTTGTGACCTATAACACAAATCTAAGATTACATTATTTTTCTCATGAAGCTCAGGATATATTGACCTATAGTGTTTATATATTTCTGTAATTCACACAATTATTTTACTAGATTTTACACCAATTTTCTTGTCACCTATAACAGAAATCTAAGATGATTTGTTTTTGTTTATAAATCTTGAGATATTTTGACCTACACTATTTCTATACTTCTGTAATGCACAAAATGTATGAAATGTATATTACAGTTTTTCTGTATTCTTCCTTGGAAAAAGTTTAGATCCTCCTATTTATGCACTATATGTATACTCTCTTGCAACCACAATCACAATAATAAACATATTGTTAAATGAATACCAAAGCTGATTATTCAGTACCAAAGCTAAGCAATATTATCTTTGTAAACGCACATTTTTTATATGACTTCTGTATTGGATCTCATAAGATTCTCCAGGTGTCCCTATTGAAGTGTCAAGTGAGAATGGAATATTTTTTTCTGAAGTTGCCATCCTCTCGCTTTCTGCTCAGTATCACTGAATCCCCCAAGTAACCTCCAATTCTCTGACATCACCCACAACTCGGCACGCATCAGCTGGGACGCTTCAGGAAGAGGAGTTACGGGTTATCGTATCATGTGGGTCAAAACACACGGGCAGGTCACAGAGGAGGTGTGTGTGTGTGTTCAGCATTGTCTCGCATGTATTTAGTTTGTAAACTATTGTGGACCAACTTTGTGACTTTCAAATGTTAAGTTCTATAGATTTACTTCAGTTGTACAATTACTTATGAGCATACTTGCCAACCTTGAGACCTCCGATTTCTGGAGGTGGGGTGGAGGGGCGTGGTCGGGGGTGGGACGGGGGCGTGGTGGGGGGCGTGGTTAAGAGGGGAGGAGTATATTTACAGCTAGAATTCACCAAGTCAAGTATTTCATATATATATATATGTATATATATATATATATATATATATATATATATATATATATATATATATATATATATATATATATATATATATCATATAACATCATCTGGTACAACCCCCCATACAGCAAAAACGTCTCAACTAACATTGGACACAAATTCCTCAATCTGATTGACAAACACTTTCCCAAAGACAACACCCTAAGGAAAGTATTCAACAAGGACAACATTAAATTGAGCTACAGCTGTATGAACAATATACGACAAATCATCTCAAACCACAACAAAACAATTGCAAATGAGCCGTCGGCCCCCGGACAGAGCGACTCCAAAACCAACAAAGGCTGTAACTGTCGAAAGAAACCTGATTGCCCTCTCAACGGGGGGTGCTTACAAACATCAGTTGTCTACCAATCGAAGGTAATACGCAAGGACATTAACACATCCGACACATATGTAGGATTAACCGAGGGAGAATTCAAAACCAGATGGAACAATCACAAGGCTTCTTTCAGGAACCAAAACCTGCAGAATACCACAGAACTCAGCAAACACATTTGGGACCTCAAAGACAATAATGTTGAATATTCAATAACATGGCAAATTCTTGCATCCAGCACACCTTACAATAGTGGTAATAAAAGATGCAACCTATACTTGAAAGAGAAACTGTTTATTATTTACCGTCCAGACCTGTCATCCCTCAACAAGCGCAGCGAAATTGTAACAGCATGCCGCCACAGACGGAAACACCTCCTAGGTAACACATGAGCCAAACACCACGCCCCTACGCCAGCCTGTACCCACCCACTCTGTGCCCTATATAATCCATGGTATGTGAATGCTCCCATTAAAATCTCCTGATGATTGAGGGAACCCCCCCCTCATGAAACAGGCCTGTAGAGATGAAATAGTCTTGTGATTTTTTTTCCCACACATACATATTGCGCTCTACTACGGTATCGAGCACTATTTTTTGGATAACCTTATTAAGACATATACTCCGCTCCAAATTGACATTTGTTGAGCACTGTACGACGATCAGAAATGGAAAAATTCAACATCGACTACTCCACGAAGAACATTCCCATACCCGCGCAGAATGACTACAAGCTAAGGCTCATAGAAAAGACGGAACACTTCCTAAGAAGGATGCGGTGGAAAGCAAATTTTTTCCTCCACCCTGAAACAAAAGGAACGCAAAAGAAAACTTACGGATTCAAATCTACCAAGAACCCACCCACAGTTGAGGAACTAAAGGATTTTGAGAACGACATGCTCAAAATGATACAATCAGTCAAATTCAAGCCAATCCGCAACCCACTCCTCACCAAGCTGAAAAATGACAAGGAGCGCATCAAGAAAGTAAACAACCTCATCATAGCTGCCGATAAAACCACAAACTTCTACAGAATGGACATACCAGAACATCACACCTTACTGGACAGAAGCATCACCAAATCATACAAAAAAGCGCAACCCAACACCTTACAGAACATCCACCTGGAAAATAAAAGGATCGCGGCTGAACTGGACATTGAGGACAGGGTGGACGCCACAGCCAACAAGGAAGCCTTCATCACATTGAAGGACCACAAACCCAACTTCGCAAATAACCCAACATGCCGACTAATAAACCCAACTAAATCTGAAATAGGAAAAATCAGCAAAATAATCCTGGACAGAGTCAACACAAAAATCAAGGACAAAACACCACTCAACCAATGGAGAATTACAGCAGTAGTAATCAAATGGTTCAACAACATCCAAGACAAACAACAGCACAACTTTATCTCCTTTGATATCGAAGAATTTTACCCTTCCATCACGCAAGACCTACTGACTCAAGCACTAGACTTCGCCTCAGACTACGACTCAATCACAGGCAACGAAAGAAACATCATCATCCATGCAAAAAAACTCCATTCTCATCCACAACAGTACACCATGGCAAAAAAAGAACAATGCAACATTTGACGTCACTATGGGAAGTTTTGACGGAGCAGAAACGTGTGAACTCGTTGGAAGTTTCCTCCTCTCCCAGCTCGCTAGCCTCAATCTGAACCTTGGTATTTACCGTGATGACGGACTGGCAGTGTGTCGCGCCTCGCCAAGGAGCAGCGAGAATACCAAGAAGTGCATATGCCAAATTTTCAAAGAGAACGGCCTACGGATCACGATTGAAGCCAACAAGCAAACCGTCAACTTCCTTGACGTCACTTTCAACCTGAGAAATAACAGCTACCAACCATTCACGAAACCCAACACAACACTCCAATACGTGCACCATGACAGCAACCACCCACCCACCACCACGAAAAGAATACCTACCGGAATTAATAAAAGGCTATCGATGCTGTCATCTAGCAAAGCTGAATTTGACCAAGCAACCCCCCCGTACCAAAAAGCCCTTGATGAAAGCGGATACAATTTCACCCTCACCTATGAACCCACGCCAGGAAACCAGCCAAAAAAGAACAGAAAACGAAACGACATCATCTGGTACAACCCCCCATACAGCAAAAACGTCTCAACTAACATTGGACACAAATTCCTCAATCTGATTGACAAACACTTTCCCAAAGACAACACCCTAAGGAAAGTATTCAACAAGAACAACATTAAATTGAGCTACAGCTGTATGAACAATATACGACAAATCATCTCAAACCACAACAAAACAATTGCAAATGAGCCGTCGGCCCCCGGACAGAGCGACTCCAAAACCAACAAAGGCTGTAACTGTCGAAAGAAACCTGATTGCCCTCTCAACGGGGGGTGCTTACAAACATCAGTTGTCTACCAATCTAAAGTAATACGCAAGGACATTAACACATCCGACACATATGTAGGATTAACCGAGGGAGAATTCAAAACCAGATGGAACAATCACAAGGCTTCTTTCAGGAACCAAAACCTGCGGAATACCACAGAACTCAGCAAACACATTTGGGACCTCAAAGACAATAATGTTGAATATTCAATAACATGGCAAATTCTTGCATCCAGCACACCTTACAATAGTGGTAATAAAAGATGCAACCTATGCTTGAAAGAGAAACTGTTTATTATTTACCGTCCAGATCTGTCATCCCTCAACAAGCGCAGCGAAATTGTAACAGCATGCCGCCACAGACGGAAACACCTCCTAGGTAACACATGAGCCAATCACCACGCCCCTACGCCAGCCTGTACCCACCCACTCTGTGCCCTATATAATCCATGGTATGTGAATGCTCCCATTAAAATCTCCTGATGATTGAGGGAACCCCCCCCTCATGAAACAGGCCTGTAGAGATGAAATAGTCTTGTGATTTTTTTTTCCCACACATACATATATATATATATATATATATATATATATATATATATATATATATATATATATATATATATATATATATATATATATATATAAGAAATACTTGACTTTTAGTGAATTCTAGCTATATAAAGTATATATATTTATTTTATTATATATATATATATATATATATATATATATATATATATATATATATATATATATATATATATATATAAACTAAAAGAAATACTTGAATTTCAGTGTGCATTTATTTACACATATACACACACATAAGACATCTACTCATTGTTGAGTTAAGGGTTGAATTGTCCATCCTTGTTCTATTCTCTGTCACTATTTTTCTAACCATGCTGAACACCCTCTCTGGTGATGCATTGCTGTGTGGCACGCACAAAAGTGCTTTCATCAAATGCACTAGAGTCTGGAATCTTCCATCTCTCCCTAGCATGGCCCAAAACCGGTCAATCTTTGCTTCCTGAGGAAGATCTTCACTGCCAAGCACTTGGTAGTCCACTACTTCTTCCTGGAGGCTATCCCTCCATCATTCTACAGTTATAACGTGATTGGGCAGGCACGCTGCTTATATTGTGTGGGAAAGCGGACGTGAAAACAGGCTGTCGACACGTCACTCAGGTCCACATGGAGCTGGAGGGGGCGTGGCCTCCAGCTCCGCCTGAATTTCGGGAGATTTTCGGGAGAAAATTTGTCCCGGAAGGTTTTCGGGAGAGGCGCTGAATTTCGGGAGTCACCCGGAAAATCCGGGAGGGTTGGCAAGTATGCTTATGAGCAATGCATGTGCACAAGTACATGCAGCACACCCCTACATATTCCTATAACGTTTGATTTATTTTAAACCATGGGTCTCAAACTTGCAGTCCGTGTACATACACAAAAGCAGTCCCAGAAAAGCAACTAACAATTTGCAGTCATGTTGTTGTTATGGTACGCTACACATTCAGTGATAGCTAACAATAGTGGCTAAACTGTGCTGAAACGCTATCATTAGCTGACAACTAACATAATTAATGTGCGTGTGTTGCGTGGGGCATAGTTTATGTGCTCAAAGCCGGTACAGGGCAGTATATAATGCTTACAATGCTTTCGAAAGTTAGCCTCCTCTAGGCAGCAGCTTAGTGTAAAAGCAGCATGTGCACCCTGGGTGACTAATAGTTAAATGTGCTGTGGAAATCTTCAACACCTCTACACCAGTGACTCTCAAACTTATTTCCACCAAGTACCACCTGAGGAAAAACTTGGCTTTCCAAGTACCCCCATAATGACCAACATTAAAATACAGTAGCGTAATAGGCCTAAGTATATAAAAAAAAAAAAAAAAAGGCAGAGATTTTATTTAACAAGTACCGTATTTTTCGGACTATAAGTCGCAGTTTTTTTCATAGTTTGGCCGGGGGTGCGACTTATACTCAGGAGCGACTTATGTGTGAAATTATTAACACATTACCGTAAAATATCAAATAATATTATTTAGCTCATTCACGTAAGAGACTAGACGTATAAGAATTTATGGGATTTAACGATTAGGAGTGACAGATTGTTTGGTAAACGTATAGCATGTTCTATATGTTATAGTTATTTGAATGACTCTTACCATAATATGTTACGTTAACATACCAGGCACGTTCTCAGTTGGTTATTTATGCCTCATATAACGTACACTTATTCAGCCTGTTGTTCACTATTCTTTATTTATTTTAAATTGCCTTTCAAATGTCTATTCTTGGTGTTGGATTTTATCAAATAAATTTCCCCCAAAAATGCGACTTATACTCCAGTGCAACGTATATATGTTTTTTTTTCCTTCTTTATTATGCATTTTCGGCCGGTGCGACTTATACTCCGGAGCGTCTTATACTCCGAAAAATACGGTATATTTAATATGTTTGGCTACTATAACATTACATACAGTTTGGACAGTAACACTGTGTTTGAGTATAGGAAAAAAAAATCACTGTACTTTAATCAAGTGACTCTTTGGTGTACCACTAAATGGAGCCTGTGTAGTACTAGTGGTACAAGTACCACTGTTTGGGAATCACTGCTCTAGACAGAACATTAACTACAACCACCGTACAAACACAAAATGACAGCTCAACAAGCACACACAGGGCAACTACTGCTACTATGGGAATAATGAACAACTATGTTAACGCCTAACATGTAACCTATACAACTTTTTGCAAGACAAGTGCCGCAAAGCATGCTGGGAAACTAGAAGTACAAACCCCGTTTCCATATGAGTTGGGAAAATGTGTTAGATGTAAATATAAACGGAATACAATGATTTCCAAATCATTTTCAACCCATATTCAGTTGAATATGCTACAAAGACAACATATTTGATGTTCAAACTGATAAACATTTTTTTTTTTTGCAAATAATCATTAACTTTAGAATTTGATGCCAGCAACACGTGACAAAGAAGTTGGGAAAGGTGGCAATAAATACTGATAAAGTTGAGGAATGCTCATCAAACACTTATTTGGAACATCCCACAGGTGAACAGGCAAATTGGGAACAGGTGGGTGCCATGATTGCGTATAAAAGTAGATTCCATGAAATGCTCAGTCATTCACAAACAAGGATGGGGCGAGGGTCACCACTTTGTCAACAAATGCGTGAGCAAATTGTTGAACAGTTTGAGAAAAACCTTTCTCAACCAGCTATTGCAAGGAATTTAGGGATTTCACCATCTACGGTCCGTAATATCATCAAAGGGTTCAGAGAATCTGGAGAAATCAGTGCACGTAAGCAGCTAAGCCCGTGACCTTCGATCCCTCAGGCTGTACTGCATCAACAAGCGACATCAGTGTGTAAAGGATATCACCACATGGGCTCAGGAACGCTTTAGGAAACCCATTGTCAGTAACTACAGTTGGTCTCTACATCTGTAAGTGCAAGATAAAACTCTCCTATGCAAGGCGAAAACCGTTTATCAACAACACCCAGAAACGCCGTCGGCTTCGCTGGGCCTGAGCTCATCTAAGATGGACTGATACAAAGTGGAAAAGTGTTCTGTGGTCTGACGAGTCCACATTTCAAATTGTTTTTGGAAACTGTGGACGTCGTGTCCTCCGGACCAAAGAGAAAAAGAACCATCCGGATTGTTATAGGTGCAAAGTTGAAAAGTCAGCATCTGTGATGGTATGGGGGTGTATTAGTGCCCAAGACATGGGTAACTTACACATCTGTGAAGGCGCCATTAATGCTGAAAGGTACATACAGGTTTTGGAGCAACATATGTTGCCATCCAAGCAACGTTACCATGGACGCCCCTGCTTATTTCAGCAAGACAATGCTAAGCCACGTGTTACATCAACGTGGCTTCATAGTAAAAGAGTGCGGGTACTAGACTGGCCTGCCTGTAGTCCAGACCTGTCTCCCATTGAAAATGTGTGGCGCATTATGAAGCCTAAAATACCACAACGGAGACCCCCTGACTGTTGAACAACTTAAGCTGTACATCAAGCAAGAATAGTAAAGAATTCCACCTGAGAAGCTTAAAAAATGTGTCTCCTCAGTTCCCAAACGTTTACTGAGTGTTGTTAAAAGGAAAGGCCATGTAACACAGTGGTGAACATGCCCTTTCCCAACTACTTTGGCACGTGTTGCAGCCATGAAATTCTAAGTTAATTATTATTTTCAAAAAAAAAATAAAGTTTATGAGTTTGAACATCAAATATCTTGTCTTTGTAGTGCATTCGATTGAATATGGGTTGAAAAGTTGCAAATCATTGTATTCCGTTTATTTTACATCCAACACAATGTCACAACTCATGGAAACTGGGTTTGTACATCTTCACACAGTAAACACAGTTGTTTATTATCCTTCACTAGTAGTAGCAGTTGCCTACCATAGGACATAGTCACTATGCTGTTGTTGAAGGCCGTTGATAGATTTAGTCACGTGGTTAAACGTGATTCTGCATGTGAATACTTGACAACAAGCGGCCCCCAGGTACATTGAGTTTGAGACCCCTGCTTTAATAATAATAATAATAATAACTGGGATTTATATAGCGCTTTTCTAAGTACCCAAAGTCGCTTTACATGTAGAACATGCTTTAGTCCAAATCACACAGACTGAACTGTTATCAACTGAATTCCGCTTTGATTTCTTCTGCAGGTGGAAGTTGGGCCTGTGAGCTCATATGGTCTCAGTGGACTGACATCACTGATGGAGTACTCAGTAGCTCTATTTGCACTGTATGTTGAGGACCAATCAGAGGCACTCGCTGATAGATTCACAACAAGTAAGTTTGGCAGATACAGTGAAAAGATGATTTACAAACGTAATTGCTTCTTTAGCGCGGTTTGTAAATATAAAAGTTTGATATATTTTTCCATAAGAAACAATGCAAATAAGAATAATGGGCTCCAGTGACAAAAGTCCATATTTTAGTAAAGGTTTGTACACTTTGGGCACGATATGAAGCGGTATACAGGACTGTAAATCCAACAGATATAACAAGGTGGTGATGGATAAACTTTCAATTTAATAAAATCAAATAAAGCCAAAAAACAACAACTCCTCAACTGTCCCACTTCCACTTATGTAGCCATTAGCCTTGTGGTTCACTTACAGTTTAAAATCACACAATTCCTTAACTTTAACAGCCAGATCCCTACAATGCTTAGGAATACAAAATAAAATCCACTTTACCTTGTTGGTTAATCTTCTTGAAGTTCAACCGAAGAAAGTGGGAGGGGAAGGAGTGGTGGAGACAATGTCGACAACACTGTTTTAAACCACACATTGCTAGTGCATTTCTTTCTTTGTACTCATATTGAGCTAGCAAGGTATGCTGGCAACTTAAATCACTACAACAATGCTGTACAAAGTGTAAGATACACTTAAAAAGCACACAAGTAGCAATTGGCACAGTAGCTAACGACAGCACTGCTCTTCTGATTGAATTAGCACGGAAATCGCTGAGCCGGCTCACAATGGATGTGCTGTAGGCACACAATTGGGGATGAAATGTTCGAACACTAAAACACGGTTTGGACAAAAAAAGCATTAGGTTTGTTTGGTATGGCGGTCCTAATAAATTTAAAACGGTACAATACTGCTACTATACTGCTTCTGAAAAATAACACTCCTGCAGTCACACATAAAAGGGTAAAATGGATGCATTTTGGCCTAAAAACTAACAATAAAGATGAAGCTATAAACACTAAAGCGCCGCTCTGCAAGAGGTACTTTAAAACGGAGCTCGCAAGCGGCTAACGTCCATCCGCAGTCGGCAGTGTTTTAGCTACTTCTAAATCCTCGCCTCTATGGCGACAAATAAACGACGGTCCTTACAAGTACCATCTCTGCAGGACGAGGAATAGCTAAACATGCATCACTACGCATTGTAGGAGGATAAAATAGCGAACCGCTATCAGCAAGCTCGCGCTCCTGAATATAAACAAATGCCATGGAAGATCTACACAGACATCCTACCAAAGCCGTATATAGACGATACTATAATGATTACATTGATATTTTTTACTATCACAAAATCTGTTGTCACTTTTTTATTGTTTATAAACCCAGGAAATACGAACTTTAATTATGACCAATGTATGACCCTGTATCTACTTGGTATTGGAGGACCAAAATTTGTAGTATCACCCAAAACATATGTAAAGTATCCAAACAACAGTAGAATAGTTGTTTATTTACATTTTAACAGAAGTGGAACATTAAAACAGTAAATAAACAAGTAGATTAATAAATCATTTTCTAGAAGTTGTCCCTCATAATACTGACAAAATGATATAATAGGAAATGACACAACATGTTACTGCATGTCCGCAGCCAAATTAAAAGCCTTTGTAACTCGTTTGCTTACTTACTACTAAAATAAAAGGTGTCTATATAGGTTCACTATCTTATTTAATGACAACATTGTTTTTTGATTGCAATAAGAAATATATGTTTTAATGATTTTCTGTTAAAATGAAGCAAATAAGGACATTTATTGTGGTCCCCTTTATTTTGAAAAGTATCAAAATACATTTTGGTACCGGTACCCAAATATTAGCATCAGGACAACCCTACAAAGCATATTTATATTTGGTATGTGGTTCGTAAATCAAAAAGTTTGTGTAACGAGGGGTTCGTAAATCGACGTTCTACCGCAGGGGTGTCAAACACATTTTAGCTCAGGAGCCGCATTGGGGAAAACCTGTGCACACGCAGGCCGGACTATTAAAATCATGGCATTAAAACTGAAAAATAAAGACAACTTCAGATTGTTTTCTTCGTCTTACTTTGGCCAAAAACAGAACAAACACAATGTTCAAAATATTACAATAAAATTATAGAAAGAAATACCCAGCAGCGGTAAAGTTTAGATCCATGAAGGGAAGAAGAAAGTGAATGAATGTTTATAACTGAATAAATTAACATATGCATAAAAATGTGTTTTCTTTTGTATTTTTTTTTTTATGAATTAAGTAACGTTTATGACAACCTTTTTCAAAATACACAATATAGAATGTGAGATATAACAGGATAATGCATACATTTATCATTTGTTTTCAAAACGGTTACAAAGAAGTGGGACCCCAAAAATGTACTTTGGGACCCCATTTTTATGCATGATGGGGTCCCTGGGACTCCATTTTGAAAATTCCTAGCGCCAACACTGATGGAGTATTGGTGCGTGCAAAACAGCAGCAGGTGGCTGTGGCCTGTGGGCCGGTTCTGATACTAATCAAGTATCATCCCGGAGGCCATAGATAATTAATTTGCGGGCCGGATCTGGCCCGCAGGCCTTGACTTTGACACCCATGTCCTACGGGAAAGTAGATGTGTGGCTTGGCTTTGATCTTAAGGTCGATGAATATTGTCCAACATGTTGAAATAGTATCAATCTAGTAATAAATTACAGTATTTGTAAAAATCACTTTTAGCTTAATGGGCAACCAACATACAGTAAATGGCTAGCTGTGTGGAGTGTGCCTTTAAGAATAAATTGGCCATATAGGTTGCCCCTACTACCGCCATGTAAATACATAGCTAGTTTTTACATTTTTCATGAGTGACTTTGATTGGCAACACTAAATTGGCCCTAGTGTGTGGATGTGAGTGTGAATGTTGTCTGTCTATCTGTGTTGGCCCTGTGATGAGGTGGCGACTTGTCCAGGGTGTACACCACCTTCCGCCCGATTGTAGCTGAGATAGGCTCCAGCGACCCCGAAGGGAATAAGCGGTAGGAAATGGATGGATGGATGGATGGACTTTTCAACCAGGGAACACAAGTCACCAGTACCAATTTGAATACACAGTAAATATAAAGGTTTCCCCCGACTTCATCTTCTTCATTGTCCATATTTCATCTCCTAATCCAATCTCTACTTTTCTCAATCTGTACTCGGTTTGAACGAAATGGTCTATCAATAATTTTTAAAGGTGAGTCCTTTTTCTGGTCGTGCCAAACGGTGTAAAATGGTATTACCCCCACTGCTCCCTCTGTTCTGTTGGCAGCATGCCCACCTCATTTACACCTCAGCATAATAGGCCAGTCACATTAAAAGGTCATTTCCCTGTCCCTGACTATTCAATCAAGCTAACGGTTATTGATCGGTCGGAATATCCCTTTGAGCAACAAGCTACACTGACACTGCAGTGTTGAGTCAGCAGAAAGAAATGGACTTCTGGCAAGAAATGGCTGCCCTCTTCAATCTAGAATGTGATAATAGTTTTATTTATCACGTGGCAAACGTTAATTGCGTCAAGCACATCATGGGATTATACAAAATGGGACTACAAAGATTGTGGCGATATAAAGGTCAGAAAAGTTGCAAGGATTTCTCACAATGCAATTCACATACATCACACACGCTCTGTTCTATGAATACCTGTATTCTAGTAGTGCAGTATTGACCCAAATATAAGACTTTTTTTTTTCCCTGGAAAATTAGTCTGAAAAAGTGTTCTTACATTTGTGCTCTCGCATTAGATTTATAAAAACCCAACAGGTGACGCAACACGACCACAAAATGAGTCAATGCTTTTCTTCCTGTCACTCACACACCAGTGACCTGGAGAGAGAAGTTACCAAACAACAGAGGAGGGTTTATGAGGCTAATTTTAAAACAATGGTGATCCATGAAGTCATTAAACAACATGCGAGCAGTTAAGAAATATGATATAGTGATACTTCAACCTACAAACACAACACTCGGATCTCAAATCAGCTCCGCCCATCGGAATTCAATCTGTGCTTGGCCGTCCCAATACACTATAATGTTAACATGCAACATGCATTTTGAAAAGAAAAACAAACTTTTAGACAAGAAATATTGTTTGAAAATTATTACAATAGCAGATACTAGGGATGTCCCGATCCGATATTTGGATCGGATCGGCCGCCGATATTTGCGTATCGGCAAGGCATGGGAAAATGCCGATCCAGATCCAGTTTAAAAAAAAAACTCCGGTCCGTGTTTTCCAACGCACCGATTTAAATAATACATTCCACTTTTCTGCTGCTCCCTAATTTCCGTTCCGCATTTTCCAGCACACCTTCAACACATCCACAGGTGTGTGGATTCTCACGCAGTTGCTTTTAGCTGCTGGCATTACAAGACAGGCTCTTCTCACTCTCTCTTGTGTCTCCCTCTCACAGACAGCAAGCGCACCTTCTTACATACGTCACATACTGTCACGTCATACATCACGTCACACGTCACATACTGTCATGTCATACGTCACATACGTATACACCCTCTCCCAGCAAAGAGGTAGCAGCATGGCTAACGTTAGCTGTGATGCTAGCGCAGCTGTGCTAGCAACGCTCCCTCTAAGGTGCGCGCCTGTGCAATTGCGCACTGCTCAAGCGTCCTCTGCGCACGGCAAATCTATGCCACGCACAAAATCAAATAAAAAAATAAGCGCAAAACAATTTTCGACACACGGACACGACATAGAAAACAGTTTTTGTCATCATTGTTCAAATATTGTAACGTCTGTCGAGACGCTTATCTCAATTCGGTGCCAGACGTCCACACCATCAAAATGCCGAGGCAAACATTTCCACATCAACACCGTATGAAAAAAATAGTGATTTTATAGTTGTGATTTCCTTCTCTGCATGAAAGTTTAAAAGTAGCATATATTAATGCAGTACGAACAAGAATGTTTTAATGTAGACACATAGAATCATCGTACTGCTGTCATTATATGCATCAAGTGTTCATTCAAGGCTAAGGCAAAATATCGAGATATATATCGTGTATCGCAATATGGCCTTAAAATATCGCAATATTAAAAAAAGGCCATATCGCCCAGCCCTAGTTCAATGATGCCATTTCTGTTTGTCATGTATAATTTTGACTATTTTGTGTTTATCCTTGAATAAACAGGTCAGTTTCTTGTTACCAACCATTGTGTATTATTCAAACTCCCCCAATTCAGCTGGCTAGTTGTTATCAAGAGTACTAAAACCCTTTTCAACATGATTCTGACAACTAAGTAGGCTAAATAACTTTAAACTTTAATACATACTCTGATAGGCCAGTATCGGTCAGTATCGGTATCGGATCGGAAGTGCAAAAACAACATCGGTATCGGATCGAAAGTGCAAAAACCTGGATCGGAACATCCCTAGCAGATACTACAAACAACTGCAGTAGTTTTCAATCAATCAATCAATCAATCTTTATTTATATAGCCCTAAATCACAAGTGTCTCAAAGGGCTGCACAAGCCACAACGACATCCTCGGTACAAAGCCCACATACGGGCAAGGAAAAACTCACCCCAGTGGGACGTCGATGTGAATGACTATGAGAAACCTTGGAGAGGACCGCATATGTGGGTAACCCCCCCCCTCTAGGGGAGACCGAAAGCAATGGATGTCGAGTGGGTCTGACATAATATTGTGAGAGTCCAGTCCATAGTGGATCCAACATAATAGTAAGAGTCCAGTCCATAGTGGGGCCAGCAGGACACCATCCCGAGCGGAGACGGGTCAGCAGCGTAGAGATGTTCCCAGCCGATGCACAGGCGAGCGGTCCACCCCGGGTCCCGACTCTGGACAGCCAGCACTTCATCCATGGCCACCGGACCTGTGCCCCCCCCCCCTCAAGGAAAAGGGGAGCAGAGGAGAAAAGAAAAGAAACGGCAGATCAACTGGTCCAACAGGGGGGCTATTTAAAGGCTAGAGTATACAAATGAGTTTTAAGATGGGACTTAAATGCTTCTACTGAGGTAGCATCTCTAATTGTTACCGGGAGGGCATTCCATAGTACTGGAGCCCGAATAGAAAACGCTCTATAGCCCGCAGACTTTTTTTGGGCTCTGGGAATCACTAATAAGCCGGAGTTCTTTGAACGCAGATTTCTTGCCGGGACATATGGTACAATGCAATCGACAAGATAGGACGGAGCTAGACCGTGTAGTATTTTATACGTAAGTAGTAAAACCTTAAAGTCACTTCTTAAGTGCACAGGAAGCCAGTGCAGGTGAGCCAGTATAGGCGTAATATGATCAAACTTTCTTGTTCTTGTCAAAAGTCTAGCAGCCGCATTTTGTACCAACTGTAATTTTCTAATGCTAGACATAGGGAGACCCGAAAATAATACGTTACAGTAGTCGAGACGAGACGTAACGAACGCATGAATAATGATCTCAGCGTCGCTAGTGGATAAAATAGAACGAATTTTAGCGATATTACGGAGATGAAAGAAGGCCGTTTTAGTAACACTCTTAATGTGTGATTCAAACGAGAGAGTTGGGTCGAAGATAATACCCAGATTCTTTACTGATTCGCCTTGTGTAATTGTTTGGTTGTCAAATGTTAAGGTGGTATTATTAAATAAATGTCGGTGTTTAGCAGGACCGATAATCAGCATTTCCGTTTTCTTGGCGTTGAGTTGCAAGAAGTTAGCGGACATCCAATGTTTAATTTCATTAAGACACGCCTCCAGCTGACTACAATCCGGCGTGTTGGTCAGCCTTAGGGGCATGTAGAGTTGGGTGTCATCAGCATAGCAATGAAAGCTAACACCGTATTTGCGTATGATGTCGCCTAGCGGCAGCATGTAAATACTAAAGAGTGCAGGGCCAAGAACCGAACCCTGAGGAACTCCGCACGTTACCTTAACATAGTCAGAGGTCACATTATTATGGGAGACGCATTGCATCCTGTCAGTAAGATAAGAGTTAAACCACGACAAGGCTAAGTCTGACATACCAATACGTGTTTTGATACGCTCTAATAAAATATTATGATCGACGGTATCGAAAGCAGCGCTAAGATCAAGAAGCAGCAACATAGATGACGCATCAGAATCCATCGTCAGCAGTAGATCATTAGTCATTTTTGCGAGGGCTGTCTCCGTAGAGTGATTTGCCCTGAAACCGGATTGAAAAGGTTCACAGAGATTGTTAGACACTAAGTGTTCATTTAGCTGCTGTGCGACAATTTTTTCGAGGATTTTCGAAATAAAGGGAAGGTGGGACACCGGTCGGTAGTTTACCATGAGGTCAGGATCAAGGTTAGGTCTTTTGAGCAGAGGATGAATAACCGCTTTCTTGAATGCTAGGGGAACAGTGCCAGAGGAAAGTGATAAGTTTATAATATTTAGCACTGATGGACCTAATAATACAAAAAGCTCCTTGATAAGTTTCCCAGGAAGTGGGTCAAGTAAACATGTTGTTTGTTTTATCCCACTTACACGCTGTAATAGTTCCTCTAATGTTATTTCATCAAAAAGAGAGAGACTATTTTGTATTGCAGTATCCGTCGTAGATACAGTTGTATCTGTGTTCATAGAACCCAGTTGTAGCTGGGATGCGTTGTCTTTAATCTCCTTTTTAATGAGTTCAATTTTCTTATTAAAGAAATTCATAAAGTCATCTGCCGAGTGGGTGGAGCTATTGGGAGGAGTCCCTTGTTGGGTTAGCGATGCTACTGTACTAAACAAAAATTTAGGGTCGTTTTTGTTGAGGCGGATGAGATTTGAGTAATATTTAGCTTTAGCTAAGGTAAGCATGTGTTTATACGATATTAAACTATCACTCCATGCTTGATGGAAAACCTCAAGCTTGGTCGCGCGCCATTTGCGTTCCAACTTTCTACATGATAATTTATGAGCTCTGGTTTCCTCTGTAAACCATGGGGTGCGCCTTTTAGGGGCCCTTTTTTGTTTTAGCGGTGCTATACTATCAATGGTTTTGCGCAGGGCATTGTCAAAGTTGTTAGTGAGGTTATCAATAGAGCCGACATAATTTGGGAATGGTGCCATTACCGAAGGCAGTAGGTCAGCAAGAGTCATCGTTGTGGCGGCATTAATGTTGCGGCTGCTATAGCAGTTATTATTATTATTAGTTTGTTGACAATGAGTCAGAACTTCGAATTTTATAAGGTAATGATCGGACATTACTTTAGTATACGGGAGTACCATAACTTTGGAGGTGGTGACACCCCTGACCAGCACTAGATCTATCGTATTGCCGTTGCGATGCGTAGGTTCATTTATTATTTGTGTAAGACCACAGCTATCAATTATAGTCTGGAGCGCCACGCACTGAGGGTCCGATGGGGTATTCATATGGATATTAAAGTCCCCCATTATGATTATATTGTCTGCGTGCGTCACTAGATCAGCAACGAACTCTGAGAATTCATTAATAAAGTCCGAGTAGGGCCCTGGGGGGCGATAGATAACAGCCATATCGATTATGTAATAATATCTTCCAGCATATACATCCACTTATTATCCGCTTATTATTAGTGACTTGTTTACATTGAGCTGGTTGCGTGTTTCTTTCGTTATAGCCTGTATAACTGTCTCCGTGTAAGATCTAGGAAATCGCTTGTTTATGTTGCGCACGGATGAATTTAAGTGACGGACCGAAGAAGTCAGTTGACAACAAGGGGTATGTTTGGCTGTGTACCAAAGGTAATAATCGACCATCCAGTTTGTTAAATTAGGATTAGACTGGACAAATGGAAACATGTCAAACAGCATCTGCAGCTTATCAATATTTTCATGGATAAATGTTTGTTGTTTGTGGCCACATGCCGCGGAGGCTCGCTGCAGCTTGCGTGATGCAGATTGATGCTGCAGTGGGCTTGACTCGGCGGGTAGGCTGCCAACAGGTAGGACATATTTTTATTGGTTTCTTTCTCTGATTTGGTCTCCCGCTTCTCCTCTTTCACACTAACTTTCTTAGTTCTGATGGTTGGAGGGCAGGATTGTGTCGATCTCGGTCGGTGCTGTATGTGCACGTGAACTGAGCTGTAATCAAAAGGAATGTTTATTTCTTATGTAAACAAAGCAGGGAGAGCAACGTGTAACAATATATTTACTCTTTGTTGTTTAAACGTCACACCCCTTTTGCAAATATTACTTCAACCGATGGTTGAAATGCTCGTATCTCAAGATATGCTCGCAACTTACATACTATGTCTCGACTCACTAGTAAATTAAGGTGCTCGTATGTTTATGCACCACTGTATTACCAGATGAGTCTGATACATTGCAGAGGAATAAAATAAAGTAGTAACATGATACAAATTGGGGTTGTTCTATATACCGGGTCATCTTATATTCGGGTCAATATGGCACTAGAAAGGCTTGGTGCATCTAACTATGTAAATCAAGTGTGTAGAACTGTACAGTCAAGTGAATCAAAGTTTGCTGCTTCATCCTTTTAAATAATGAATACTTTAACCTGTTTATGTTGCATACTTGTGAAAACTTTAATTATTGTGTATATGTTTATATTGCTAATATTCATTTATATATTTAATATTTTGTTTACTTACTTATTGTACATTAATTGATTAATTGATTTATTTATTCACTGTTCTGTTACAAACAGAGAACAACGAAATGGGATAAAAGTGCTACGATATGAAAAGGAGTATGATTAAATAAGCTTTGCTTCTTCCTACTCCTTTTCGGACATGCTGTAATGAAACAATTGGAAATATGTGATGCTTTACTTTGTAATTGTATTTTATGCATGTTCAAAATAAACTAAAATTAACTATACTGAAAACCCATTATACAGATTATACATTTTAAAGAATATATAAAAGTATTTATAAAAATATAATAAATACATACAGATATAAAAAGTAAATATATAACATGAGTTTTTGTTCTTTAGGAATTGGAATTGTGTTATCTCTATACTCAACATTAGATTAACCAAAAAGCTTGTGATGTAAAAAAAATAAATAAATACATTTTCTCTTCATCTGTTAGCTCCAGTTCCAGGTCCCCTACACTTTCGTTCCAGTGATGTCAGTCCAGACAGTTTTCAGGTAATCTGGGATCACTCAGCCGATGACATCATCGTCTACAGACTTTCCTGGGCACCATCCACAGGTGGCGACACAAAGGAGGTTTGTACAAACAATGTGCAGTGGGTCTGTTTAATTGTGTGGTACTGCAGTTGAAGTTGACTGTTAATGCAAACAGCATTAATTGGTTTTACCCAAATGTGGGGTATTATCTTCTCATCCAATCTGACTAATAATTCCAGTGAAATCCAGGATGTCACCATTTTCGCATCAGACTGCAGTCTAGTCAGTTGCGCAGATAAAGTGGATTTTGTGCTGTGTAGCCCTAACTACTCCACTCAAGCTGGTAAAACCCCTGACATGACCGAGTATACATACAAGCTGAATGGACCCACAAATGACTGGCCTGGGTGTTTTATTACACTGATCTAGGGTTTAGAGACAACTGTGAGGCAGCGATAGAACCCTCTCATGTCTGATTAACTGTGTGTGTTTGTGTGTGCCTGCCTGTGTGTTAGCGTGGGTTTTTGCTGAGAGTGATTAGTGCTGAGAATATGACTCTTGGGAGTGAGAGAGGTGGGCTGCAAGCACAGATATGAAGAGTCCCTGTCTGTTACCCTCTTGCAGTAAATGTGTCATTTGTTATTTAATGCTGCGATACAATTTCACAGGTGCAATGTTCACATGTTTAGTATATTGTAATTAGGGCTGTCAAAGTTAACGCATTAACGCATGCGATGAATCACACAAAATTACAGCATTACGCAAATTAATCACACAATTAATTTTAACTGCATATTGGTCACGGTGGCGCATGGTTGCTGTTGATCCCAGGATGCAGAGAAGGTAGGCAAAATTCAAAGTCAGAAACAACACAAGTCATGCAGCAACTCATGTTGATCGAAATACAGACTAGCACACAGATGATAATGACAACACTAATTGTAATACAGACACAGTTGCTGTGAAAGCTATAAAATAAATGTATAATTGTCTTTTTAATTTAAATGTATTCACACAATATGTGTTCAACTGAGTTTTTAATTGTTTGTATGCACATATTTGGAGAATATACAGTGCCTGCCCAACCAAGTGTGAAATTAAACAACCAAGTGATTTTATGTCTGCAGCATTTGTCACAAAGTCTTTTAGCAGACAGATTTTGTGCAGATTATAATAAAACAATCAGTCTGATTTACACAAGACCGCCGAGTTTCTCTGCCATGGTCTTTTCTCACCTGCAACAACCCAGATCCACATCATGTCAAAGGCATATGCTAAACAGAGCTGCAGTGTTGTTGGATGCACAGAATATCACATATCATTACATCACCTCCCAGCCTGCAGAGGATATTAGAGCAAATTGAATTTTTTGTAATTTAGTAATGTATTGACTTCAGGGTTATTCATCATTTTCCTCCAGTGTATAAGTCATATCGTGGCTGTTATCAGGGTATTTTTTTTAACTTCAATTTCAACATTTGGCTAACTAGTCTGAGTGTCAATCAAATCAAATCAAATGTCAAAGTCTCTCTTGTTTGTCACTACGGATGTAACGATCAGAACATTTCATATCATGGTGACCATTATTATCACAGTATCGTTAAATGTGCTCAAATGTTTTAACTATCCATCCATCCATCCATTTTCTACTGCTTATTCAGTTTTGTTTAAACGAAAAACAATAGACATTAAAGCTGCAAGCAGCGATGGAGGGGACCGACTTTGAGGGCTCATAAAATCCAAACCGGAGCAGTAATTAAAACTCTTTCATCTACTTTTAATCAGAAGGGTTCAATCTCTCACCTGTGATAATTTGAAGCTGACACGACAAACGCGCTCAGAGGAGATAATGTTTGAAAAAAGGTGACTGTTTTTACACAACTTTTGTTTTGAAGGGGGAATTGCAAACTTCCTGTTGATTTTTGCTGGGGGTTGTCAGTGTATGAAATATAGGTATAAGTGAGACCTACATAGAGGTTTTACGACATTCCTACTGGGAGTTACATGCTGTGTTGTCTGTGTTTTCTTCCTAGGAGGCGCTAGAGCGCAATTTTGAGTTTTGGGGTTTGGTTTCTTGATTAGATCGCAATTTTTGCCAGTCCTGATGTGTTGTCCATTTTGGTGAGTTTTGAAGCATGTTAAGGGGGTCAAATAACAGCTCAAAGAGGCGGTCGGTATAATAATAAAACGCTAGAAATTCAATAGGGTCCTCTGTCCCAAAGGTCCCTAATAATACCTTTTTTAGCACAAGAAACAAATATTGTTCCGACTTTTTAAGAGACATTTTATTGTTCATTAAGTGTTTAAATATGCTCACCTTTTTCCATGTTAATTTTCAATGGTTTTTAAGTGTTTTTTGAAGATAAAGGCAAAACAAGGGTTGCATGTCTGCTTTTGTGATGTGACGCGGACTCACTTCCTGTTGTCCACACCTTCGTGTTTGGCTCTTCACATCTATCACTTTGTCCTAAGACACCACAGCCTTTAGGTTCAATGTGCACAAGTGAATAGCTTAGTTGCTCAGACAGAAATGTATACAAGTTTAGATTTTGGTATGATGTTTATAACGGGAAAATACGTTAATGTCTCTTGTATTCATGTTAACATTTAAGCTAGCGAGCTGGCGCTATATACCTTGTGGTTTGTGTGGTTTAAGTTTATTTCGAACATGTCCTTCTCCAGTAAATGAGCAGTACCACCGGTGCGTGAGTTTGTTGAAATTCAGTTATCAATCACGGTTTTACGATAATTTAAATTTATATTAGTAATACCAACAGTTGGTTTATCATTAATACTATTAGTCTCTACATATGTCAACATAAACGGTAGTAAAAAAAAAGTAGCTATCAGTGACTTGTTTTGGTGCTAGATAAATGAACACTCAGTGAGCTGCAACAAGTGATTTAAGGTAATAGGGCTGTGGCTATTGATTATTTTAGTAATCAAGTATCGAGTAATCAATTAATTTTTTATATTAAACGAGTAATTGACACACATACTGTAACATTAAAATGTTACCAACAGAAGCATCACTACATATTCTGGCTCTCAACGGAGGCAGACACTTGCCCTCCCTCTCCCTTATCTCTCCTGCTTTTCTGCTTTGTCTCGTTTTGTCCTGTCTTAATTTTCTAAGAGCATCTCTTTTGCACTGTTGTCCAAAATCTAAAACATGGAATTTATAAACTGGTCTCTCAACTCAATTGACAAGATTTTGATGAGAAGCTGAGGTTTGGGGGAACCTGCCTGTCCTGACGACATGTTTGCCTCTGGATACATGAGGGACTGTTGGGAGAAGTGGAGAGTCATGTGCTTGGAGATACTTTTCTGTCGAAGTCAAAGACACTGAAGATGCCTATCCATTAGGAGCTGTGATAATAGGTCATCTGCTGATTGGATTGTATGTTGCTCTGGTCTGCTCTGGATAACATCTCGAAGAAGCCTTCCACTCTGTAAGGCAAAATTGTGATACATTTTAGAAACAGAACGAACAACTAGAGCAGACAAACCATTGGAATGGGTTTGCTCGCCCTAACCAAAATAAGATTTTAACTACAATTCGGTCCCCTCTGCATTGGTCTTGACAAGTTCATGCTGTAAACACCCCAGTGAGACCATTGCAACGAAAGAAGCTCTGAAATCCCTCCCCCCTTCTTCTTACACACATACACCTCAACCTTGATTGAACCAACAATTGGTTAGCATTAAAATACAAACTGTAAATCTTAATATGTCCTCATATGTGTTCGAATAAAACATTTGTTATGCAAGTCAAACATATAAGAGGCTAGCTGCCTAAATATACTTTTACCTTGTTTCTGCTTGTTTGCTGCTCTTAAATATGCAGGATGCTTTCTGGTAATGTCGTATACTGTGATCTACTCAGCTGTATTTGACAGCACAAACATTTCACTAGGATATCTGTCTTTTTCACTTTTATATTTATTTATTTATTTTTTGTCCTGTCCAGCTTCTCAGGCAAATCATATAGTTGATGTAGATGCCCATATCGGCTGTTCAGATTTACTTTACTAAAGAGAAGTGTGGGATACTTCTCTTGTTGCCTTATTTGTATTTGACTTAATTAAATGTATTTATATTATCATTTGATGCAGCCGGGCCGTAGCAGGAGGGGATAGAAAGAGAAAAAAAAGGAAGACAGGGGGAAATTGTGGGGACAAGAGGGGGATAAGACAGAGAGACAAAAGCAACAACAGCAAACACAACAACAACAACAGAACAACATCAGCAAATACGATATGTACAAATATGATGGTAAAAGTGATAGCAAAGAAGCAGTTAGCGAAATAAAAAATAATACAGAAATGACAATGAGCATCATTATTCTACAAATGGAGCAATACAAATACCAATAGAAATAGCGCTATTGATAGTGAACAATACCAATCATTTACCTCTATTATCAACAATACAGTTGTTCAAATACAACAATACATATACGTAATTATTAGAGCTGTCCGATAATATCGGCCTGCCAATATTATCGGCCGATAAATGCTTTAAAATGTAATATCGGAAATTATCGGTATCGGTTTTTTTTTTTATCGGTATCGGGTTGTTTTTTTTGTTTGTTTGTTTTTTTTAATTATTAAATCAACATAAAAAACACAAGATACACTTACAATTAGTGCACCAACCCAAAAAACCTGCCTCCCCCATTTACACTCATTCACACTCATTCACACAAAAGGGTTGTTTCTTTCTGTTATTAATATTCTGGTTCCTACATTATATATCAATATATATCAATACAGTCTGCAAGGGATACAGTCCGTAAGCACACATGATTGTGCGTGCTGCTGGTCCACTAATAGTACTAACCTTTAACAGTTAATTTTACTAATTTTCATTAATTACTAGTTTCTATGTAACTGTTTTTATATTGTTTTACTTTCTTTTTTATTCAAAAAAATGTTTTTAATTTATTTATCTTATTTTATTTTATAAATATTTAAAAAAAGGACCTTATCTTCACCATACCTGGTTGTCCAAATTAGGCATAATAATGTGTTAATTCCACGACTGTATATATCAGTATCGGTTGATATCGGTATCGGTAATTAAAGAGTTGGACAATATCGGGATATCGAATATCGGCAAAAAGCCATTATTGGACATCCCTGGTAATTATAACTAGAGATACAAAAGATTGCAGAAAAATGGAAATGATGGAAAAACCTAACTTATCTTCTCTGAGCTCTTTGCCTTTTTTCGACTTAGTGGTTGTTTTTCTTAGCCATCTCTCTCTATCTGCACACCACTCGTCCCACCCCCCACTTCCCACGCACATGGACCACATTACCGGTAGCGCAAGCTAGATCACCAATTGGCACACTGCTCTTGTGCGCCTAGGAGCAATATGCTTGTGTATTCTACTCATTAAACAAATCATTGCAGCAACATGATACAAATCAATCTTTTTTTTATGATTGAGTTAATTGATTTCACAAATGAGTCATTGCAGCCCTAATAGGTAATATTGTACAAGTAACATCTTGTAAGTAATGTAGCGTCCTGGCAGAGGCACACAGAGTTTGACGCTCTTTTTAAACTTTATTGCCAATCTGAACACCCAACGCCACACATACAGTACATGTCGCCAAAGTGCTCTCCACAACCAAAAACCTGTTTAGTAGCCTTGTGGTTAAAGTGTCCGCCCTGAGACTGAAGTCTCAACCGTGAGTTCAAACCCCGGCCGAGTCATACCAAAGACTATACAAATGAGACCCTTTGCCTTCCTGCTTGGCACTCAGCATCAAGGGGTTGGAATTGGGGGTGAAAAATCACCAAATGATTCCTGAGCGCGGCCACCGCTGATGCTCACTGCTCCCCTCACCTCCCAGGGGATGATCATGGGGATGGGTCAAATGCAGAGGATAATTTCACCACACTTAGTTTGTGTGTGACTATCGTTGGGACTTTAACTTTAACAGCAACACTTCCTTATTATGCACCAATCATACGGCAATCAGGGCAGGCAAGTTGTATTCACAGACGCTAAAATTCTGAGCATTAATATTACAGTACAACTAGATTGTGTTTTTATTTTTGCACTTTCTCTGTGTTTTGCATTGCTGCGATAATTATAACAATTTGTTGTGGAATTCATTTCATATCGTTCATATGCGTTTCTTGTCATCATTTTATTCATATTATTGAAGTATTTAAATAAGAGTTATGTTCAATTTGCATGTCATAAAATTCACAAAAATTCTGTTTTTAACTAAAATTTGGATGTTTTTCATTTTTTAATTACTGGTTCAGGCATGTTGAAGCACCTGCTCCATTTCAAAATAACAAATTTGAAACCAGAATTGGTTCAAATATAAACAATACTAGAGATGTCCGATAATATCGGACTGCCGATATTATCGGCCGATAAATGGAAATTATCGGTATCGGTTTCAAAAAGTAAAATTTATGACTTTTTAAAACGCCGCTGTGTACACGGACGTAGGGAGAAATACAAAGCGCCAATAAACCTTACCTCACAAGTGAATGCAAGGCATACTTGATCAACAGCCATACAGGTCACACTGAGGGTGGCCGTATAAACAACTTTAACGCTGTTTCAAATATGCGCCACACTGAACTCACACCAAACAAGAATGACAAACACATTTCGGGAGAACATCCGCACCGTAACACAACATAAACACAACAAAACAAATACCCAGAACACCTTGCAGCACAAACTCTTCCGGGACGCAACAATATACATCCCCCGCTACCCCCTCCCCCCATCCCAACCCCTCCCTCCCCAACCCCGCCCACCTCAACCTCCTCATGCTCTCTCAGGGAGAGCATGTCCCAAATTCCAAGCTGCTGTTTTGAGGCATGTTAAAAAAAATAATGCACTTTGTGACTTCAATAATAAATATGGCAGTGCCATGTTGGCATTTTTTCCATAACTTGAGTTGATTTATTTTGGAAAACCTTGTTACATTGTTTAATGCATCCAGCGGGGCATCACAACAAAATTAGGCATAATAATGTGTTAATTCCACAACTGTATATATCGGTATCGGTTGATATCGGAATCGGTAATTAAGAGTTGGACAATATCGGGATATCGGATATCAGCAAAAAAGCCATTATCGGACATCTCTAAACAATACCCATCTCCAGACAGAACAGTCGCCAAACCCAGCTACTCTGAACAAAGCTGTTTGAAATTGCATAATGCAATTATGCAGTTTTGCATAATTGCATTATAATAAATACAATTATTTTTGCTTTATCACTAAAACTACTACGGTGTTGTAGACTGTAAAAAATATATATATATATATATATTTTTGATTTAGATTTTGTGTTATGCATAAAACAACAAATGTCTAGCTTCACTAGTAAAAGAAATGTAACATGCTACAGAGAGTTTAAGAGTTCTGACCATAAATCCATCACTGCAACTCTGGATGTTAAGTCGCTTACAGTAAATTCCAATTCCAGTGTTGCCGTCTGTGGAAGCAAGTTCTACCATGGGCAATGATTCATGTATGTGTCGTACAGATGTTGTTGTTTGGACATCTGCCGCTGCAGCAGTGGGACCCAACTGGCAGTCACTGTGCATGTTTGAATAACTAGCTACATCTTGTTAAACTTAACACAGCGAGTAGAATTAAAGCTGAGCAGGATTTGAAAAGGATGTCGGTTTTTTTTTTAATACTCACACTTTATTTCACTGAAGTCATAAAACCGGACATTCCGTTATTTTACTTTTTATGCCTCTCTCAACTCAAATAAATGACCTTCAGGTTAGAACTCTGGCCTGCTATTCAGAAAATAAATACTCTTGTCACATTTCTGGTAATTTGGTACAATTTGAAGTCTGTGAACCCCTTAAGCACTTTTTTAAAACGCAGCCTGACATGTGAATACGTTAATAATGTGAGAAATGCTAAATAACTGTATTGTGTGTTCTGTACTGTTCTGGTATTAGTGTGTTGTTGTTCTTTCCTAAATACATTCTCTGTGTGTTTTTCCTTTGCAGGTGGTCCTGAGTAGAAGTGATAGTCGATACATCCTGACTGATCTGAGCCCCTCCACTGAGTATGAAGTTATGTTGACGGCAGTTTTCAAAGACCAATCAGAGAGCGCCACTGTCTCTGTCACAGAGACCACAGGTAAGATGTGTGCGGCTTTTTCACGGTCACCTTAAATTGTAATTCTTGGCTTAAAAACCTGATTGATGTAATCCAAGGATGGGCAAGCTTTTTGACTCATGGGCCACATCGGGCTAAAAAATTTGGACAAGGACCAAGCTTTTAAAATGATCATTATCGTTAATCATTTGGGTATGCCACGAATGTATGAGATGTGTAATGTATTACCATGCTTGCAATTTAATTAGAGCAAGCATACACAGTAAATACATTTAATAGTTAAATTGCTACATTAACGAGTTCAGTCTATCCCTGCTAAACTCGGGCGGAAGGCGGGGTACACCCTGGACAAGTCGCCACCTCATCACAGGGCCAACACAGAGACAACATTCACACTCACATTCACACACTAGGGCCAATTTAGTGTTGCCAATCAACCTATCCCCAGATGCATGTTTTTGGAGGTGGGAGGAAGCCGGATTATCTGGAGGGAACCCACGCAGTCATGGGAAGAACATGCAAACTCCACACAGAAAGACCCCGAGCACTAACCACCACTGCACCATTGTGATGCCAACTTGATGTTGAATTGTGTGTGTGTCGGCCTGCCCTTAAAGTTTAAGAACGGTTTTAAAAATGTTCATGATTTAAGTCTGAAAGATTGATTCAATACAAAATTGAAGAGGGAAGTTTCCCAAACATTATAAAGATGTAGAAATACATCCTAGGATAAAGCCAAATTACCCCTTTGAGCAGAGACATTTCAGTTTGCTAAAGCATTAATTGAAGCAAGCTACAGCCAAGAACTAATCCTGAAATACAAAAACATAACTTTAAACAGTTATTTACAACTTCTGCTATCAGACATTGACAACACTAAAATATGAAATACAAACGTTTTGCCATCAATCAAACACCAAAGAGAGAGTCTTTTGCATTTACCCATCATGCTTTATGATGGGTGTAATTTTGACATGTGTATGGTGCTAAGGCAGTGGTTCTTAACCTTGTTGGAGGTACCGAACCCCACCAGTTTCATATGCATATTCACCGAACCCTTCTTTAGTGAAAAATACAATGATGTTTTTTTTTTCAAATTCAAGACAAAGTTATATGTTTTTGGTAACACTTTAGTATGGGGAGCATATTCTAAGTAACAAAGACTTAATTTAGAGTTATTTGGTTAGGGTTAGGGTTAGAGGGTTAGGGCCAGGGTTAGAGGGTTAGGGTTATAATGAGGCTATGCCGAATAAGGCAATAATAAGTACTTAATAATGACTAGTTAAGAGCCAATATGTTACTAATTTGCATGCTAATAAGCAACTAATTAATGGTGAATATGTTCCCCATACTAAAGTGTTACCATGTTTTTATACTGGTGCACAAAATGAACCGTGCATGAACATCACCTTGTTCAAAGAACAAAACCAACACAGTGCATAAACTCACAACAAATTACACACCTGCAAATCAGTCTGACTTCTGCTGTTGCCGTATCCGTAATACGCCGATAGGGACAAGTTTTTATTTACACGATGAGTCTGGTGTGTCTTGACCTCCGCCGAACCCCTGAGCCTGTCTCACCGAACCCCTA
Source organism: Nerophis lumbriciformis (assembly GCF_033978685.3). Classification (NCBI taxonomy): domain Eukaryota; kingdom Metazoa; phylum Chordata; class Actinopteri; order Syngnathiformes; family Syngnathidae; genus Nerophis; species Nerophis lumbriciformis. Next base: position 34,594,126 of record NC_084551.2, on the reverse strand, counting down.
AGGTTCGATCGAACCCAGGTTAAGAACCACTGTGCTAAGGTGTTTTTTGTAATGTCCACCTGGTGCAGTGGGGATGTTACATTGTGTGCCACATTTGTGTTGACTTATGTTATTTTTTACCTCTTGTGTTGTTTTTGGGTGAGAAAGCTTGTTTGATTTGCTCCATATAAAAATATGCACAGACCCAACCCACATATTTGCAACATACGTAGACAATGACTAACTTAACTCACCGTCGTCAAAATGTGAGCAATTGTGAGCAACATCAATTGCTGGAGGTTAAAAAAAAGAAAAAAGATTTAGAGACGTTCCATGGGCCAGATTGTGGACGTTGGCGCCCGTAATTCAGAAACCCTTTACCTAATCCAAGGTTGAGGGGCAGGGCTGCCTATATGAATGGACATACATGGGCTGAAGCCTAGGGGCTCCCATTCAATCAGGGGCCCCGATTTCACTGGTGAATGCAATGATTGGTGTTCCAAGCCGGGGCCGTTGCTTAGAATTCTGGGCCCCCTGAAAGAGTATCGGTGTGGGCCCCTCTACACCATTCATTGCCAACTTCAATGTACCGGTACTCGTTTTTCAATGTTCTTGAAGGTGCCTGGTGTAATACACACAATTTGTTTCCTTTTTGACGATTAGCAACTTAACAAGACACAGTTGTATTATGTAAATTATGTATTAGTAGTTTTTTTTTATTTTAATTTCACTGATTTGCAACATGTTATTACCAGTGATGGGCAAGATAATTGGAAAATTTAGTAATCTAAGCTATATGGGAAGCTATCCCCCGGAGAACTGTAGCAAGCCACACTACAAGCTACAAGGCAAAAGTCAATTACTACATCAAAGCTACATTTAACGACATGTATATCTTATCAATGTAACTGAGAGTGTACAAAAGGTCCATTACTATTAATTATCTGTCATTTAGCTGGGGACACCCAACTATTGGTATTTATTTTTATTTAGTTTGCCTTTTTATTGGCCCACCCCTATAATGTTATTCATTTTCTTTGCCTACAGTAAAAAACAGCATCTATCTATATCTTGACAAAAAAAAAACACAATGACTTGTGTGTTGTTTGGGAACAGTTGGTAATGTTTATGTGCAGTAAAACTTTTCATGAACTCAACTCACCTGAATGTGCGTTCCTAAATTTGTGTTGAACGTTTTAGATGAAGAGAGCCGTTAAGGTTTTGGTGTACAGAGTAAACAACTAAAAACTCTGGTTTTGGGCATTGTTTTCTGCATACGCATACACGTGTCTCAATATGGCTAAGGACACACATTATTGTGGGTTTCTTGGACGTCATCGTCATCACTAAAGGAAAAATCGAATCTGCAGGAGAGAATCCCTCTGCCATTTTAAAGTATGTTTTTTGTTTTTTTGAGTGGTCAGCTTGAAGCGTCCCTCTGTCTCCGACTCCCTTGTTTTCATGTGACATGAGTGTGTGACTGTTATCATTTTGCTTCCTGGTTTCTATGATCCGCCTTATGTTGCCTCTGATTGGCCAGTCCGTAATGTTTCGCCCCAATCTTAGACAATTGTGACTCATCAAACGAACACCAACCATAATCCCCGATTATCCCCGTATGTATGGATGTTCTCATTCATCCAGGTCATTCGATTTTCTCCATTTTTTGGGGGGCCTGGATTCACAGTCCATTTTCTCTCTTTGTAGCTTGTAGCTTTGATGTAAGCTACCTATCTACATGGGTCTAAAAGTAGCTAAGCTACAGGAAAAGCTGCTCGTTAAAAAAGTAGCAAAGCCACTGCCAAGCTACTGGAAAATGTAGTTAAGCTACATAGCTTAGCTACATGTAGCTTGTTACTGCCCGTCACTGGTTATTACTCCTCTGATTGCAAATACATGTTCAATTAACCACTCAACAAATAGGTATAGTAAGGATTTTATTGTATTTAACAATAAAGCACTGATTTGCAAAAAAAAATAAAAAATAAAAGTGTCCTGGCTCATTATAGTTCTCGGGTGAATATGTAGCATTTGCCTTTAAAAGTACAAATATACCAAAGAGCACATGGAATACATTGTTATGAAACAAACATAAAAAAACAACAACAAGCCTCATCTAATCTCAATTAAAGTTTTAATTGAGTTATAAAAAAATGGAGCATATATTTTCCTATGATATAAATGTAATAGCCATGGTATTGATTCATGTAATTGTCAATGATAGTGCTACAGCAGTTCACTTATAAACCAAAACAACCAAGAAGTGTCTACGTCACTCACTCACCATCAAAGGCATCATTGGACTGCTGGGGTTGAGTGTTTGCTCCGGAGTCAAACTCAGATGAAGCAGCCACTGTTAATTCTGGTGCAGAGAATAGAGCACACGTGTTTATTTTTCATTATCTATATTGCAAACATTAAATGTTTCATGGAAAAACTGATATAGAACTAACCTATTCTTGGACAACATTTAAATGGGCTTCTTAGCACCATAACTCTAGGTAGACTTGTTCACTTACCCAGACAAAAAATAGTTTGACACCATTCAAAAGTCAGTATAAACTGTCCAGAATTCTAAATATTCTTTTTTACTTTGTTGTTAGCTATCATGGTGTCTTTTATTATCTTTGAACATTTAACTTTTTTTGTATTTAGGCTGTTAAGTGTCCCGCTAATAACACATTTTACATGACCACATTGAACACATCATGAAAACATAACTGACCTTCATCAGATAATTAGCAATTATGAGCAACTAACAAAGGTCTTTATTGAGTTACTCAGTAATTATTAACAATGTTAATAATTACTCAATATCTATTTTTATTCATTCCTGAGTATAACTTGAATGTGTCATAATACAGAAGAGATTTCCGACTGTTTTTGTGGCCGTGAACGAGTCACTGGCTGAGCTGAGTGTGCGTCTTTTGAGGCAAATGAAAGTCAATCTGACATTTAATTTGTTTGTTTTGTTGTGATTACGGCAGAAAGTGACCCATTTTGCTGGATGATTGTTGTGTTGCTGATGCTGTTTTGGTGTGGTTACGGCCGACAGTAATCAGTCTTGCTCAATAAAATGATTGTTGATGCAAACAACTTCCTTCTCCTGCTTAAAACGTCTCGGCTGCCATCATTGTTTTTATCTGTTGTGACCACTTGCAGAAAATGGTACAGAAAAATGTGTGTTTATTTTGTTTAGAGTTTAAGTTGGATTTAGATGTTGTGCACTGCGTTGATTTGATCCATTTTCCGTTTTTTGTTTTTCATTATCAAACCATAATACTGGGAAATAGATTTTTATCCATCCATTCATTTCCTACCGCTTATCCCTTTCGGGTTCGCGGGGGGTGCTGGAGCCTATCTCAGCTACAATCGGTCGTTTTTTATGTTAAAAAAATTCCAATTCCAAACGAAAAAAAGGATGGCCAGGACGTACACGTATTTGATACCTGGATGAGTTTTTATTATTCAATATCTTTTTAGTATTTTGTTCAATCCCAGGTAGGCAGCGACTTAAAGTTTAATGGCTTTGTATGTAACACTGAGACAAAGTATTTTCTGTCATGTCTGTGTAATCATGTTTTGTTTTAGTCATGTCATGTTTTGTTTTGTTTAGTTATTGGACTCTTTAGTTTCTGGCTTTTCACTCCCTTGTCTTGTTTCCATAGTTACCCATTAGTTTCACCTGTTCCACGTTTGGACTCATTGTGCACTCTTGTTTGTCACCATAGCAACCCACTAGTTTTCACCTGCCCTCACGACTCACGCACCTGTCTTTAATCATGTCACTATTATTTAAGCTTCCAGTTGCCAGACTGTCTGTCTGGCGACATCATACCCCTGACTCTCTGCTTCACACTTTGTTTACCTCTGCGCACTTCATGCCATGTCCAAGTAAGTTGTTTCTATTCATGCCACAGTTAGCGACTTTTGTTCATGTCCTTAGTTTCTGGCCCACATGCAAGTATTGGTTTCATTTGTCAAGTTTGTACTTCCGCCTTGTGCGCGCCTTTAGTTTGTTCTTTTTGTTATAGTAAAATTAAATATGTCTTCACCTTCACGCCATGTCTGGTCCAAATGTTCATTTGTACCACGGGAGAACAAACCACGCCATAGTACAAGTCTTGACATTTTCCCTCAGAGTTTTCAACTAACTTGAAGTATTTTGTCAAGAGAATTGTTTGTGACATGTACATTTTCAAGAATGTGCTTGTTCTATTTTTGGCCAAAGTAAAACAAAGAAAATTATCTGAAGTTGTCTTTACTTTTAAGTTATTACGCTATGATTTTACAAGAACCGCCCTACTTGGGAACAGGTTTTCCTCCATGTGCCCCTCGAGCTAAAATTAGTTTGACATCCCTTCGCTTAAGCCAGGAAACATATTTTTAAAACCTGTAGTACACATAAGGATTTGGGTTAAACATGTTTAATAATAATATTAGGCCAAAAAATAGCTGAATTCTTCCTCTATTAGGTATGCGACACCTCAGGGGTGAAAGTTTGAACACCCCGATCAATACAGCAGAATGTATTGAATTTAAATACCTTCATGTTGCCATAAGGGCCACAAAGTGGTACTGTTGATGCGATTATCACACAATGTGCATTTCAGAAATGATATACTGTGATAATGACTAATTGTATTGACTTGTTTGTCCTTGTTTATCTCAGAGGTGGGAAATCTATTTTCCCCATCAATGATTTGTATGTATCTATCTAATTACCTGAGCTATTGATGTTGAGGGTTTCTCTGTTTCGCTGTAATTATATGATTGATGCGCTTTCCCTTTCCCCAGTGGCCAAGACAACAATCGCCACTACAACCTCGGGTAAGAGGAGTGCAAATACCTGCACAAGTAGTAAAAATGTCAATGGGGAAACCTTTCAAATGGTAAAGCTCAATATCAGTGCAAAGTCTTAGTCTCTCTCAGTCAGGAAATCAGGGGTTAGAATTTCAGTCGGAGCATCTCTGTGTGGAGTTTGCATGTTGGGTTTTCTCTGGGTGCTCTGGATTTTATCCGATATTCCGATATTGTCCAACTCTTTAATTACAGATACCGATATCAACCGATACCGATATCAACCGATACATACAGTCGTGGAATTAACACATTATTACGCCTAATTTGGACAACCAGGTATGGTGAAGATAAGGTACTTTTCAAAAAAAATTATAAAATAAAATAAAATGGTTTACAGAAGAAACCAGAGCTCATAAATTATCATGTAGAAAGTTGGAACGCAAATGGCGCGCGACCAAGCTTGAGGTTTTCCATCAAGCATGGAGTGATAGTTTAATATCGTATAAACGCATGCTTACCTTAGCTAAAGCTAAATATTACTCAAATCTCATCCGCCTCAACAAAAACGACCCTAAATTTTTGTTTAGTACAGTAGCATCGCTAACCCAACAAGGGACTCCTCCCAATAGCTCCACCCACTCGGCAGATGACTTTATGAATTTATTTAATAAGAAAATTGAACTCATTAGAAAGGAGATTAAAGACAACGCATCCCAGCTACAACTGGGTTCTATTAACACAGATACAACTGTATCTACGACGGATACTGCAATACAAAATAGTCTCTCTCTTTTTGATGAAATAACATTAGAGGAACTATTACGGCGTGTAAGTGGGATAAAACAAACAACATGTTTACTTGACCCACTTCCTGGGAAACTTATCAAGGAGCTTTTTGTATTATTAGGTCCATCAGTGCTAAATATTATAAACTTATCACTTTCCTCTGGCACTGTTCCCCTAGCATTCAAGAAAGCGGTTATTCATCCTCTGCTCAAAAGACCTAACCTTGATCCTGACCTCATGGTAAACTACCGATCGGTGTCCCACCTTCCCTTTATTTCGAAAATCCTCGAAACAATTGTCGCACAGCAGCTAAATGAACACTTAGTGTCTAACAATCTCTGTGAACCTTTTCAATCCGGTTTCAGGGCAAATCACTCTACGGAGACAGCCCTCGCAAAAATGACTAATGATCTACTGCTAACGTTGGATTCTGATGCGTCATCTATGTTGCTGCTTCTTGATCTTAGCGCTGCTTTCGATACCGTCGATCATAATATTTTATTAGAGCGTATCAAAACACGTATTGGTATGTCAGACTTAGCTTTTTCGTGGTTTAACTCTTATCTTACTGACAGGATGCAGTGCGTCTCCCATAATAATGTGACCTCGGACTATGTTAAGGTAACGTGCGGAGTTTCTCAGGGTTCGGTTCTTGGCCCTGCACTCTTTAGTATTTACATGCTGCCGCTAGGCGACATCATACGCAAATGCGGTGTTAGCTTTCATTGTTATGCTGATGACACCCAACTCTACATGCCCCTAAAGCTGACCAACACGCCGGATTGTAGTCAGCTGGAGGCGTGTCTTAATGAAATTAAACAATGGATGTCCGATAACGTCTTGCAACTCAACGCCAAGAAAACGGAAATGCTGATTATCGGTCCTGCTAAACACCGACATTTATTTAATAATACCACCTTAACATTTGACAACCAAATGTTAAGGTTGTCAAATGTTAAGGTGAATCAGTAAATAATCTGGGTATTATCTTCGACCCAACTCTCTCGTTTCAATCACACATTAAGAGTGTTACTAAAACGGCCTTCTTTCATCTCCGTAATATCGCTAAAATTCGTTCTATTTTATCCACTAGCGACGCTGAGATCATTATTCATGTGTTCGTTACGTCTCGTCTCGACTACTGTAACGTATTATTTTCGGGTCTCCCTATGTCTAGCATTAAAAGACTACAATTGGTACAAAGTGCGGCTGCTAGACTTTTGACAAGAACAAGAAAGTTTGATCATATTACGCCTATACTGGCTCACCTGCACTGGCTTCCTGTGCACTTAAGATGTGACTTTAAAGTTTTACTACTTACGTATAAAATACTACACGGTCTAGCTCCGTCCTATCTTGTCGATTGTATTGTACCATATGTCCTGGCAAGAAATCTGCGTTCAAAGAACTCCGGCTTATTAGTGATTCCCAGAGCCCAAAAAAAGTCTGCGGGCTATAGAGCGTTTTCTATTCGGGCTCCAGTACTATGGAATGCCCTCCCGGTAACAGTTAGAGATGCTACCTCAGTAGAAGCATTTAAGTCCCATCTTAAAACTCATTTGTATACTCTAGCCTTTAAATAGCCCCCCTGTTAGACCAGTTGATCTGCCGTTTCTTTTCTTTTCTCCTCTGCTCCCCTCTTCCTTGTGGAGGGGGGCGGGGCACAGGTCCGGTGGCCATGGATGAAGTGCTGGCTGTCCAGAGTTGGGACCCGGGGTTTACCGCTCGCCTGTGCATCGACTGGGAACATCTCTGCGCTGCTGACCTGTCTCCGCTCGGGATGGTGTCCTGCTGGCCCCACTATGGACTGGACTCTTACTATTATGTTGGATCCACTATGGACTGGACTCTCACAATATTATGTCAGACCCACTCGACATCCATTGCATTCAGTCTCCCCTAGAGGGGGGGGGGGGGGTTACCCACATATGCGGTCCTCTCCAAGGTTTCTCATAGTCATTCACATCGACGTCCCACTGGGGTGAGTTTTTCCTTGCCCTTATGTGGGCTTTGTACCGAGGATGTCGTTGTGGCTTGTGCAGCCCTTTGAGACACTTGTGATTTAGGGCTATATAAATAAACATTGATTGATTGATTGATTGAATAAAATAAATACATTAAAAACATTTTCTTGAATAAATAAGAAAGTAAAACAATATAAAAACAGTTACATTGAAACTAGTAATTAATGAAAATTAGTACAATTAACTGTTAAAGGTTAGTACTATTAGTGGACCAGCAGCACGCACAATCATGTGTGCTTGCGGACTGTATCCCTTGCAGACTGTATTGATATATATTGATATATAATGTAGGAACCAGAAAATTATTAACAGAAAGAAACAACCCTTTTGTGTGAATGAGTGTAAATGGGGGAGGAAGGTTTTTTGGGTTGGTGCACTAATTGTAAGTGTATCTTGTTTTTTTTTATGTTGATTTAATTAAAAAAAATAAAAAATAAAATAACCGATACCGATGATAAAAAAAACGATACCGATAATTTCCGATATTACATTTTAACGCATTTATTGGCCGATAATATCGGCAGGTCGATATTATCGGACATCTCTAATATATATATATATATATATATATATATATATATATATTAGAGATGTCCGATAATGTTTTTTTTGCCGATATCCGATATTCCGATATTGTCCAACTCTTAATTACCGATTCCGATATCAACCCATACCGATATATACAGTCGTGGAATTAACACATTATTATGCCTAATTTTGTTGTGATACCCCGCTGGATGCATTAAACAATGTAACAAGGTTTTCCAAAATAAACCAACTCAAGTTATGGAAAAAAATGGCAACATGGCACTGCCATATTTATTATTGAAGTCACAAAGTGCATTATTTTTTTTTGGAATTTGGGACGTAGTCTCCCTGAGAGAGCATGAGGAGGTTGAGGTGGGAGGGGTTGAGGTGGGGGGGTGGAATAGGGGGTAGCGAGGGGTGTATATTGTTGCGTCCCGGAAGAGTTTGTGCTGCAAGGGGTTCTGGGTATTTGTTCTGTTGTGTTTATGTTGTGTTACGGTGCGGATGTTCTCATGAAATGTGTTTGTCAATCTTGTTTGGTGTGGGTTCACAGTGTGGCGCATATTTGTAACAGTGTTAAAGTTGTTTGTACGGCCACCCTCAGTGTGACCTTTATGGCTGTTGATCAAGTATGTCTTGCATTCACTTGTGTGTGTGAAAAGCCGTAGATATTATGTGATTGGGCCGGCACGCGAAGGCTGTGCCTACAAGGTTTATTGGCACTCTGTACTCCTCCCTACGTCCGTGTACCACTCCGTACAGTGGCGTTTTAAAAAGTCATAAATTTTAGTTTTTGAAACCGATACCGATAATTTCCGATATCACACTTTAAAGCGGGCAGCACGGTGGAAGAGGGGTTTGTGCATCTGCCTCACAATACGAAGGTCCTGAGTAGTCCTGAGTTCAATCCCGGGCTCGGGATCTTTCTGTGTGGAGTTTGCATGTTCTCCCTGTGACTGCGTGGGTTCCCTCCGGGTACTCCGGCTTCCTCCCACCTCTAAAGACA
>NC_084551.2:34490000-34582500 GCF_033978685.3 Nerophis lumbriciformis | reverse complement strand
TGAGCAGCTAAAGTCAGCTGGGATAGGGTCCAGCTGACTGTGTATCCTCCAGCCTTGGAAGTTCGATTTTCACCCACCCAGCCATTTGAGATCTCAATTCCCATTCACAAATATTTAAGTAAAACAGAATATGATCATTTAACCTAACGTGTGTACTATACTGTATCCTCTTTTGTATGCACACTGTATTTTTAACATGACATATTTTACTGCTCTTTTATATTTGCTTTGTTGTTCACTATGTGTTTTAAGGAGACATAAGATCTAATAAAAAAATAGTCTATTGCCTAATTCTGGCACATTTGCAGCAACGTTAATTAATAATGTCACTGTCAAATAACCTCGTAAATAAGATTGAACTCTGATAAATAAAAGGATTGCATCAGGAATACAAACTAAGCCAAACAAATCATGTACTTACTCCCTGTGGTGACCACTGATGGAAGAAAATATTTTCTACTTAATGTAAATTTTGACTTATAGTTTAAATTGTTCTTAATTAGAAATGACTCAGGCGTCTCTCAGAAGATAATATTATGACGTACAAAAGGCCTCAATGTGGGGAAAAAATGTCAGCTTTTATTTACATTTGGACAAAAACTGTGCCAGTGGTATGATGTCACGTTCCGGCAGTGTTGCTTGCAACATGACCCTAGGATGCAGAGACAGCAGGCGGTGTGCGAGTACAATGGTAATTCATTTAAAAAAAAGAAAACTTGTGCAGCTTGGGCGCGCAAAGAAATCAAGCACTGTCGAGGTAGCAAAGCCACAAAACAAAGATGGACCAGGCCTATGCAAAGGAACAGGGCAGGCATAGGAAGCAACCCGATTGGCAACCAGGTACAAGTGTGTCCTGACTGCCAATCAGGGACAGGTGAGGGAGGCAGCGCTCAGGCTAGATGTGAGTTGGCAGGAAATGAAAGCACACAGGAAGTGGAAACAAAGAAATGGAAATAACACTAAGCACAGAAAAATATACATAAAGTACATCCAAACTGTCATGGAGGATAATGACATATAAATCATTACAGGTGTGACTGTTACGATATTTGTCTTCAAATGTGGCTGCACATCAAGCTAAAAAGTCATAATTTACGGACAAGAAGAAAGGGGGAAAAAAATCAAAGTTTCACATCATTTGTAGACTTTACAAAATTTGTCTGGTTGGCAGTCAAATAATTTCATTATGTTTCAGTTATGCCAACCTAAATTTATTAGAAAAAAATATACTGTATTTTCAAAAAACATTTTTGTGTCTCACTTTTATTGTAACAACTATGCCATTTCAAAACATTCAATTAAATATAAACAAGTTATGTTGTTTAGAAAAAGAAAGCAGCCAAGTATAACTGGTAAGAAAAACAATAATCTACCAGAACCAAAACCAACACACCTCTCTCTAAGTTTTGAGCCGAAGTCTTTGGTTATACAGTTTATAAGGCGGAATTTATACGGAAAAAAATTGTCATAAACTCACTATTAGTCATTATTTTTTCAAGCAGCTCCACTTGTATTGAGTCAACTCTTGAGCAGTAGATCAAACTGTTCCTGTTTTTATTGACCCTTCATGCAGGGAGCTCTTCCAGGTTTTAATTATGGTTCAAGCCACAGCCCTTGTTTACAGCATCTTAAACAATCGATTGTTTAAAGACTTGCTCGTTGCCTGTGCCTGCTCCTGGAAATACAATGTATAACAGCGGAGAACCCCAGGTTGCCTGCTTTCATATGATGAATGCAAGTGTGTTTTGATAAATGACTTGACCATGCTGGGTCAAACTGCATTATTTCAGTGCTGGCCTGAATTGTCCATGTGCGTGTGGTGGCATCCACTTTTGATTGAGTTAGTCAAAGCTCTAAAAATGTTTTAGAAAAACACTTTTTTTGCACACATTTATGGCAAACATCTGCTTTTCTGTTTTAAGGTGTTTTTTTTCATGTCATTAGCTTCCAAGAAGTCTAACAGTGAAGTTTTATGTTCACGCAAATCTTGGTTTCAAGCTCCTATTAAGACCTAAAGACACAAACAAACAGGCTTTCTTTACTGCATTGTGTAAAACTCACATTATCACTTATTTATATGTTTTATTTATCTTGATGGCATTTTAAATATGTCCAATCCACAGCTGATAGAAAGCACACTAAAAAACTCTGGCATTTTAAGGACTAAATCCGATCGTTAAGTATTTAAAGTGTGTGTCGTTGTTGCACAGCTCCCCGTCAAGCGATGAGAAACCTTCAGCTGAGAGACGCGACAACCCAGAGCCTGAAGGCATCATGGGAGCTGGATGACCCTCGTGTGGAGAGCTACAGGGTGTCCTATGCCAGCCTCGGGGGCCATGACAAAGAGGAGATGGTGAGTTTATGCTGTGTGTCTTAAAAGATATAACATCTTCATAGAATAGTTGGATTGTTTTCATACTATGTTACCTGTTCGTGATTTTGCTTTTCAAATTATTCTCCCTTATGATTGAATGTTTTTAAAGTGGAGTAGCTATAAAAAATAAAAAAACTTACACATTACCTCTAACCATGAATTGTGTTTGTGACCCCATTACAGTCATTCTTGTTATGCATTTATTGTTACTATTAGACTCTCAGAGGGCCACCACTCTAAATCTAACAGCATACCACATACACACACTCAGTGCCGTGCACACACTAAAATATGAATTATGGACTTAATTTGTTTGAAATTAAAGTATTTTTAAAATATGTGACAAACCTTAATTATATTTTTGCATGCAGCCTGCAGCTTGTAATGTCTCCAAGATTATATCAAAATATCTGACTCATATATGTTATCATGAGTGGATAGGAATTACCATAATAATACATCATTATTTTGAATATAAAACCCCCATTTCCATATGAGTTGGGAAATTGTGTTAGATGTAAATATAAACGGAATACAATGATTTGCAAATCCTTTTCAACCCATATTCAATTGAATGCACTACAAAGACAAGATATTTGATGTTCAAACTCATAAACTTAAATTTTTTTTTGCAAATAATAATTAACTTAGAATTTCATGGCTGCAACACGTGCCAAAGTAGTTGGGAAAGGGCATGTTCACCACTGTGTTACATGGCCTTTCCTTTTAACAACACTCAGTAAATGTTTGGGAACTGAGGAGACACATTTTTAAGCTTCTCATGTGGAATTCTTTCCCATTCTTGCTTGATGTACAGTTGTTCAACAGTCCGGGGGTCTCTGTTGTGGTATTTTAGGCTTCATAATGCGCCACACATTTTCAATGGGAGACAGATCTGGACTACAGGCAGGCCAGTCTAGTACCCGCAGTCTTTTACTCTGAAGCCACGTTGATGTAACACGTGGCTTGGCATTGTCTTGCTGAAATAAGCAGGGGCGTCCATGGTAACGTTGCTTGGATGGCAACATATGTTGGTCCAAAACCTGTATGTACCTTTCAGCATTAATGGCGCCTTCACAGATGTGTAAGTTACCCATGTCTTGGGCACTAGTACACCCCCATACCATCACAGATGCCGGCTTTTCAACTTTGCGCCTATAACAATCCAGATGGTTCTTTTCCTCTTTGGTCCGGAGGACACGACGTCCACAGTTTCCAGAAACAATTTGAAATGTGGACTCGTCAGACCACAGAACACTTTTCCACTTTGTATCAGTCCATCTTAGATGAGCTCAGGCCCAGCGAAGCCGACGGCGTTTCTGGGTGTTGTTGATAAACGTTTTTTGCCTTGCATAGGAGAGTTTTAACTTGCACTTACAGATGTAGCGACCAACTGTAGTTACAGACAGTGGGTTTCTGAAGTGTTCCTGAGCCCATGTGGTGATATCCTTTACACACTGATGTCGCTTGTTGATGCAGTACAGCCTGAGGGATCGAAGGTCACGGGCTTAGCTGCTTACGTGCAGTGATTTCTCCAGATTCTCTAAACCCTTTGATAATATTACGGACCGTAGATGGTGAAATCCCTAAATTCTTTGCAATCGCTGGTTGAGAAAGGTTTTTCTTAAACTGTTCAACAATTTGCTCACGCATTTGTTGACAAAGTGGTGAACCTTGCCCCATCCTTGTTTGTGAATGACTGAGCATTTCATGGAATCTACTTTTATACCCAATCTTGGCACCCACCTGTTCCCAATTTGCCTGTTCACCTGTGGGATGTTCCAAATAAGTGTTTGATGAGCATTCCTCAACTTTTATCAGTATTTATTGCCACCTTTCCCAACTTCTTTGTCACGTGTTGCTGGCATCAAATTGTAAAGTTAATGATTATTTGCAAAAAAAAAAGTTTATCAGTTTGAACATCAAATATGTTGTCTTTGTAGCATATTCAATTGAATATGGGTTGAAAATTATTTGAAAATCATTGTATTCCGTTTATGTTTACATCTAAGACAATTTCCCAACTCATATGGAAACAAGGTTTGTAGTTATTAGTGCATCTACTGGGGGTTAAGCCTTCACTGTCTATAAAACCTAGTAACGCATCTGTTTTGAAATGTAATCACGGTTCCTTGAACGCACCACAGTTATGTGCCATGAGTTGCAAAAGCGAAACTTAAACAGTGATGACCCATGCTCGGTTTGCCACTACCAGGAGGAATGAACCTTTATGTCCAAGGGTTGTATTACACATTCCTAATTTCATTTTAACAACCTTATTATTGAACTTTGACAGGAAAACATGATATTATCAGAACTTGTATGACATTGTATTGTATTTTATAGAGTTTACAGATTTAATTGAAAACATGCATACGTCTTTTAAAAAAAGCCCAGGTCATGGTCATGTGACCCTCCCCTAAACAACCTTTTAGATTGTTGATTGCATTAATGCCTCACCTGCCTACACCTCAAAAGAAAGAAAAAAAATGTAAAAAGAAAATAAAATAATTAAATTTTTATATGTATCCAGTGATTATACTATAAAGTTATTTTCCATTTAACTTCACCAGTTTTAGATTATTTGTATTCAAAATCGCTGAATTTTCACATTTACCGTTCAAATACTGAGAAGAGACGGTGCGGTGATCAGCAGCCAGTTGAGGCACGTCACTCAGTGCCGCAACATGGATTGCGCAATGACTCGGCTAACTGCTGGCCTGCTGTGCAGTGAGACTGTATTGCTATAAGAACTATATTATACATTTCCATAGTTTAGTTAGCTGAGGTATATAATGTACAGTGTATTTTGTCAACAACTGTATGTGTGTAAAGTATTACTTGTGCTGAGCGATCATAAAACGGCTGCAAAAGACGCACTGGCTGAGGCTCGCCTCCTGCACCCCCGCCGTAGAATTGTTATATCAACTAAAGCCCACACTTAAACTTTCCACGTGCAAGATTGAATCTATTTAAAAAAATTATTTCATAAGAAGCCAAAAAGTGCAAAAACAATAATGTTGGTGTTGGAGGAGTTGTGAATGACTGCAGGGACACAATATTAGATACACCTGCAGACTGCAGGTGTATCTAATTCACAACTCCTCCAACACGAACATTATTGTTTTTGCACTTTTTGGCTTCTTATTAAATAACTTTTGTAACCTATTTCCATGGGATTTCCTCTTTGTGATGTTAAGTTCCTGTTATGCGCTGTTATACAGTATATGCCTTGAGCTCTTATTTTGAAGGCGCTAAGAGCGGAAGTGATGTCACGTTGCGGAGGTTTTTGAAAGAAAGTAAATAAAGTGGTCCTCATTTAAACTGGAGCCTCCGTGTTTGTTATTTTGTAGTTTCATACAGTATAGGCGACATTTATAAACCCTCGGCTACACTTTTTTAAATAGATTCAATCTTGCACGTGGAAAGTTTAAGTGAGGGCTTTAGTTGTGGCGCATGGACTTAATTTCTAAGTAAAGGTAAGACCATAATAACGTTTTTTTTATTAAATGTGCTTTTTTGTGTGCTACAGTTTGTATGTGTAAAGTTAAAGTTAAGTTAAAGTACCAATGATTGTCACATACACACTAGGTGTAATGAAATTTGTCCTCTGCATTTGACCCATCCCCTTGATCACCCCCTGGGAGGTGAGGGGAGCAGTGGGCAGCAGCGGCGCCGCGCCTGGGAATCATTTTTGGTGATTTAACCCCCAATTCCAACCCTTGATGCTGAGTGCCAAGCAGGGAAGAATGCT
This sequence comes from Nerophis lumbriciformis, assembly GCF_033978685.3. Lineage (NCBI taxonomy): Eukaryota > Metazoa > Chordata > Actinopteri > Syngnathiformes > Syngnathidae > Nerophis > Nerophis lumbriciformis. The sequence continues at coordinate 34,576,372 of NC_084551.2, read as the reverse complement.
GGTATGAGCTTTTAAACATAACCCGTTAACTGCTGCCAATCAAATGGTGAATAAGATACTCTTTAGGGTTCATATGTTTGTAAATCTGACTGTGATGAAGTCAGTGCCTCACCAGCCATCAACCTCACCGCACGTCACTGCATCATTGCTTAATTGAACGTATAGCATAAATGTCAACCCAAAGTTATACATTAAAAAAAACAACCTACATCTCAGATTTTTTTATTTTTATTACAATGATAGACTACTGTAACATTTCCTCTAGTTTCTTGTTGCCCTTTGGTTGTTATCCTCTGTGTGGGCGAATGTCAAATCCTTTGTAATGTTTTGATGCAGGCTATGTTTGATTTTATTTCTCAAAAAAACACACTGACGACTTTGAATGGCCCCTAGGCTGGACTTTGAACACCACTGACCTACTCTAATATTGCATTCATAAATGGATGCTTTTCTCTACAATCAAAAAGGCACACTCCCTTCGTCGTCCATTTATCATTTTTTAGACGCTGCATCTTGTGCAAGGTGACAAGGCTGCCTGGACTGAATGTCCATCAATCACACATCTTTAAGTAAGTTTGATTTAAAAAAATAATTGAGACAGAAGCCTTAGCCCACCTATCAGCTCTAAGGGTGTTTTGACATCACAATTTGTTGTAATCAAACTCCTGTTCTTTTTCTGGTAACTAAACTGCTTAAATTGTTCCAAATCAACAGTCTTCTAAGTCAGTGGTCCCCAACCACCGGGCCGCGGCCCAGTACCGGTCCGTGGATCGATTGGTACCGGGCTTCACAAGAAATGTAAAAAAAAAAAAAAAAAAAATTAATAAATCGTCATAAATACACAAGATACACTTACAATTAGTGCACCAACCCAAAAAAACTCCCTCCCCCATTTACACTCATTCACACAAAAGGGTTGTTTCCTTCTGTTATTAATATTTCTGGATCCTACATTATATATCAATATAGATCAACACAGTCTGCAGGGATACAGTCCATAAGCACACATGATTGTATTTCTTTATGACAAAAAAAACCCCAAAAAACACCCCCCCCCCCCCCTCCCCCAGGTCCGTGGGACAAATCTTCAAGTGTTGACCGGTCCGCAGCTACAAAAAGGTTGGGGACCACTGTTCTAAGTGGTCTCGATGCGGTTCAGTTGTGATATGAAAGAAATTCTAACACAATTTGCTCCAGCTGACAAATAAACCCGTAGCATAATAATGACATAACTATGGTTTGTGGTTTAAGTTTATTTCGAACATGCATACTGTTACAACGTGATACAACACAATTTCCAGTTGTTCTTTTTAACATGTTCGAAAAGGAGTAGGAAGAAGCAGAGCTTATTTAATCCTAACCCTATTTATTCACTTTCTTTTGTGCACAATTTACTCCATACATAATAATACTCCTAAAAATAAATAAATACATAGTAGTGTAAGTTGTATTTCACATTGTGAGATGAATACGATTATCTCATTTTCAGTAAGTTCAAAATGTGTATCATGATTCCTCTTCTTTATAAACATTTTGAGTTGTTTTGTACATGCACATTCTTTACCTAATCCATTCCATATTTGAATTCCACATACTGATATACTGAATGTTTTAAGTGTTGTACATGCATACGATTGTTTAGAATGAAATTGTTCTCTGAGGTGATATTTGTCCTCTTTTGTTGAGAAGAATTGTTGTATATTCTTCGGTAGCAGGTTATGGTTTTGTTTGTGCATAATTTTAGATGTTTGCAAATTCCCTATATTGTTGAATTTTAGTATCTTTGATTCAATAAATAAAGGGTTTGCATGTTCTCTGTATCCAATGTTATGTAATTCTAACTGACCTCTTTTGTAACACAGCTAGGGAATGAAGTGCACTTTTTTTTAGTTATTTCCCCATATTTCTACACAATAACTCAGATATGGTAACACTAGCGAGCAGTAGAGAATATGAAGTGATTTTTATGGTCCAGAACATGTTTTGCTTTATTAATTATCGACGTGTTTCTTGCTACTTTATGTTGTATATTTTTATATGAGATTTTCAGTTCATTGTATCATCTATTATTCCACCCAAACATTGGATTTCATTAACGCGTTCAATGTCTACTCCGTCTATTCAACGACAGCTATTAAACAGATTAAACCGATTACATACTTCAGTTTAGCATTTCAGTGAGCATCCCATGAGGCGTCTTAATTTCTTTTTACATGACTATTTGTTTGTGTAAGCAACTCATTTATTCCTGAACCACTGCAAGTATTATTTAACCTTAAAGTTTGACAACATAAGTCGGATGGAATTAGAATTTCTCATTTCTCAAAACACCCAATGTAACTTTAGGGCATTCATTATAACAGTGTTTTTCAACCTTTTTTGAGCCAAGGCACATTTTTTGCGTTGAAAATATCCGGAGGCACACCACCAGCAGAAATTATTAAAAAACGAAACTCAGTTGACAGTAAAAAGTAGTTGTCGCAATTGTTGGATATGACTTTAAACCATAACCAACTATGTAGCTCTTGTCTCAAAGTAGCTGTACTGTCACATCACGCCATTTTTTGCTGTTTTCCTGTTTGTAGTGTTTTAGTTCTTGTCTTGCGCTCCTATTTTGGTTTCTTTTTCTCTTTTTTTGGTATTTTCCTGTACCAGTTTCATGTCTTCCTTTGAGCGATATTTCCCGCATCTACTTTGTTTTAGCAATCGAGAATATTTCAGTTGTTTTTATCCTTCTTTGTGGGGACATTGTTGACTGTCACGTCATGTGCGGATGTACGTTGTGGACGCCGACTTTGCTCCACAGTAAGTCTTTGCTCCACAGTAAGTTTTTGCTGTCGTCCAGCATTCTGTTTTTCTTTACTTTGTAGCCAGATCAATTTTACTTTCGTTCTTCAATGCCTTTTCTTAGGGGAACTCACCTTTTGTTTATTTTTGGTTTAAGCATTTGACACCTTTTTACCTGCATACTGCCTCCCGTTGTTTCCGATATCTACAAAGCAATTAGCTACCGACTGCCACCTACTGATATGGAAGAGTATTGCACGGTTACTTTGCCGACACTCAACAACAACACATCATTTGCAGACTATAATTACTGGTTTGCAAAAAAATATTTTTAACCCAAATACGTGACATTAGTCTCCCACGGCACACCAGACTGTGTCTCACGGCACACTAGTGTGCCACGGCACAGTGGTTGAAAAACACTGCATTATAAGATGTGGTACTTATCTTTTTGGGACTTACGAGCACATGTGTGTCAAATCTGAGCAAAGATTGGTTGAAATACATGGCCACCATTAAATAAAATGTATTTGCAGGGGCACAGGTAGGACTTAGCAAATAATTGGTCATCATTCATTGACCATTTGTCTGATTCCAAAGCAATTTTACATTGTGAAATCCATTATCTACATTAAGCTATATTTAAACCAGTGTGGGTGGCACTGGGAGCAGGTGGGTAAAGTGTCTTTCCCAAGGACACAAAGGCAGTGACGAGGATGGTAGAAGCGAGCATCGAACCTGGAATCCTCAAGTTGCTGGCAGGGCCGCTCTACCAACCAAGCCGCGTCTCCCCCCGAAAAATGCGTCCACCACAAATGTGATTTACAGTTATATGAAATGTCACATGGTGTAAAAGTACGTTGTTAGCTTTTTGTGCAAGGTCTTACAAAAGTCTCATGAGAACAGGTTGGGCAGTTACATCGATTTTTACACAACAGACAACAAAGATGCGTTTTCACAGACTTTGCTGAAGTGAACATCTACCTCAATCTGAAAACCGATTACACGTTTAGTTCCGCTCCACTTGGCTTGCCCAATCCCACCCATTGCTGACACACACGTCCTTTCTTGCATCTCCTTTACCTCCTTCTCACATCCTCACCTCCCTGCCTATGTTGCATCCCTCTTCTTCTCATCACCTTTTTTTTTTAACTTTCATGTCTCGGACTTTTTTCTTTAATTTCCTGCTGGGGCCACAGAGCTGGAGAAGATGGAGAGGCCTCGCCAAGCCAGAGGACATTCCATTGTCTTTTCAGCAGCCATTTACCTCACTGGCTACAGAGAAGTATTAGAAACGATGGGAAAAGCTAAGGAAAGAAGCAGGAGAGTAAAAGTCAAAAGCTTAAGCTTGCCCACCAGCGGACATGTAACACTTGTTTTTTTATGAAGATTTTGAAGTTTGAAGTATTTATTTCAAACCTGCACAATACAACACACATTTTTTTTACATTTTGGTAGAGACATTTATGCAAGGCTTGAAAAGGGGTTGGATGAAGCAATTGCTTATAATATCCCAAACCCCCTCACTAACTCCACATTTAACTTATCAATCAATATAATACAAGAACAATACTATACAAACAAAAACAAGAAAAGCTCCTGTGATGGACCCGAGTGGTGGAAATTTTAAATCTAATACAATTTTGATAAAAGCTAATATAAACATTAAGAACCCAATGTAGTGAGAGCAACCGTCCCAAAATAAGTAAAGATAATGATGCTGATTTACAATTTATTACAATACAAATGAAAAACAGTCAAGTAAATAACACTAAAAATACCAATTGGTAAACAATATTATGGTGAGGGTACAGCCGCGACAGACGTAGTGGATCGGCGTCCTGGCTTCGCCCACTTCCACGGCGTCCTCCTGCACACAGAATTAAAACGGAGGCAGGCCACGGGGATAAAATCTTCTAAAAGTACAGAGACGCTCTCCGGGCTGACGCCACACTTACACGCAAGGCAGGGTTTTGCCTGCCCTTGCTGTAGTTCTGCGTCAAAGTATTGGGTACGCCCACTCTCCTCGCCAGTCGCCGGTCACTCGCGGGACCTACGTGGCCGTACCCGTCCCGTCTCGCTCCACCTCTTGGTCGCTCCCGGGAGTCACCGCAGGTCTCTGGGTCCCGATCACTCCTGTCCACAGGACCACACAGCCAGCGTACAACGCACGAGCCCGCAAGCCCACAGCCAAAGGCAGTTTGATCACCCCCACAGATCCACAATCCACGACACTTACTTCGGAGGCAGAGTTTCCTCTGCCCCTGCGTGTTGTGGGCTTCTTGGGGTTCACTCCGGTAGCTTGCGGGGTCTGCTGTGTAGTCCTGGATTCCTTCCCAGCCTGCGGGCGTCCCCCCGGTCGCTTCCGCTTCCCGCGGTCGCTCTTCCTTCCTCGTCCCTCCCTTCTCTCTGACGCTCTTCCCTTTTAAATGTGTGCAGCCTTAATGCTCCACAGGTGCGGCTGTTCTCAGGTACAGTCCGATTGGGCACTTTGGTTGTCAGGGGCAACAAGCGAAAAGGGGCAACGTCTTAAAATGCCAGCAAAGTCCACAAAGAATAAAAACATGCAATTAAAAATACAATCAAAGTCCACAAAGTGTAAAAACATGCAACAAAAATTACAATCAAATTCCACAGCAATAAAAACATGCAACTAAAATCCACAACAATAAAAAACACTCTAAAACATGCATGGCAACGAAACATCAAAAATAAAATCCCCTACTTGTGTCCCATCACACTCCTGTACACTAACAATACAATAGTACCACTGTTACTATGAGATAAGACGAGACAAAACACACACACACACATTTGAAGGTTGTGTTTACACTTGTAGTTTTCCTCTCTGGCTTGTGTTTTCCCTATGTTTTGTGCTGACATTTAGATGCTGCTCTGTGTAGTGCACTGTGACTCACTTCTTCGTTCGCTTGTTCCGTGTACAGGGTTGGGATAACAGTGCGTACTTTTGGTTAGACACACGGGAATATCAGAAGTGGTTAGCACAGTGGTCCTTAACCTGGGTTCGATCGAACCCTAGGGGTTCGGTGAGTCGGCCTCAGGGGTTCGGCGGAGCCTCCGCCGCGGAGGTCAGGACACATCCGGAATAAAAACTTCTCCCTATCAGCGTATTATGGATACCCCCAAACAATGTTCCCTCTAACTGAGTGGCCTAGTGGTTAGAGTGTCCGCCCTGAGATCGGTAGGTTGTGAGTTCAAACCCCGAGTCATACCAAAGACTATAAAAATGGGACCCATTACCTCCCTGCTTGGCACTCAGCATCAAGGGTTGGAATTGGGGGTTAAATCACCAAAAATGATTCCCGGGCGCAGCACCACTGCCCACTGCTCCCCTCACCTCCCAGGGGGTGAACAAGGGTGATGGGTCAAATGCATAGGACAAATTTCACCACACGTAGTGTGTGACAATCATTGGTACTTTAACTTAGATGTGCACACTGTGGCCACACCAGCAGCACACCTGTCCCAAACCTGACTAAATACCAAGTTAATGACGCCAAAAGGGGCAAGCGGTAGAAAATGGATGGATGGATGGATGTTTTATTATTATAATCAAATGACAGCAGTCATTTCCATGGGATTATTTTCTAAAATAAGTGTTTTGGCCCACTTACAATGACAGTAACACAACATATTGTTTTTCATGAGCTGTGTACTAGTATTGTATGTCTGGGTGGGGGTCCTGCTTTGGAAATAATTTGTACCCCTTTCCGATATCACATTTAGTTCCCACTAAAACATTCACATTTTTGCACAATGAGATGTAAACATGGGATCATGTGTACATTCCTGTTCTGTTTGTAACATATATCTTTATTAGTATTTATTTAATAAATAACATAATTTCATGATTAATATTTATAAATTAAGATTAAATTAAGAAAAAAACATTTGATTTTTCATTAAACAAGGGTTCGGTGAAAGCGCATATGAAACTGGTGGTGTTCACTACCTCCAACAGGGTTAAGAACCACTGGGTTAGCATTTTGAAGCTCGAATCTCCATTTTGGTGGTTTCACTACCTTTTTCTCCTTGGAAACTCTAAATTTCCCATAGATGTGAAGGTTAGTGTGAATAATTGTGTTTGTGTTTGCAAATGAGAAATAGTTTGGCAGCTAGTCCAGGTTGTACCTTACCTCTCGCCACAAAAGTCAGCTGGGATAAGCTCCAGCTCACCCGTGACTCTGTGAGGACAAGTGGTAATAAAAATGGATGGATCGAGTATTAAAACACTGACTTGAGAGTTTGCTCTAGAACCAAACCAAACATGATGTGTGACCAGAACCTTAGGGACAGAGGGCAAGCGTGACAAACCTGTCATAGTTTAGTGGTTCACATAGCTGACTATTACTTAGTGCCCCTTTAAATCAATCAATAACCCTTTTCATACACAGGAAAAGTGGAAACACAAAGTGCTTTACACCAAAAAAATAATAATAATTAAGAGAAAGAAACGCACACACACTCACACTCACACACAGCACTACTGACAGTAACAAAACATGGCATGGCACCGAGGATTGAGGAATACCCACCTTTGAGGCGTCTAGACTGAAGAATAACTAAGATTAACTCAATCTACAAAATTGTATAACGATATTTCAAAATGTATGTGAAAATAAAATATATATATATACCGTATTTTTTGGACCATAGGGCGCACCGGATTATGAGACACAATGCTGATGAACAAGTCTATTCAGGTCTATTTTCATACAAAAGGCGCATCGGATTATGAAACGCATTAAATGGGTCATATTATGGATAGAGATGTCCGATAATATCGGCTGATAAATGCTTTAAAATGTAATATCGGAAATTATCGGTATCGGTTTCAAAAAGTAAGATGTATGGCTTTTTAAAGCGCTGCTGTACGGAGTGGTACACGGACATAGGGAGAAGTACAGAGCAGTTGCGTCTCCCAGTCATACTTTTCACAGGAAACTCCCGAATTTCAGTGGCCCTCCCGGAAATCTCCCGGGGCAACCATTCTCCCGAATTTCTCCCAGACAACAATATTGGAGGTGTGCCTTAAAGGCACTGCCTTTGCGTGCCGGCCCAATCACATAATATCCACGGCTTTTCACACACACAAGTGAATGCCACGCATACTTGGTCAACAGCCATACAGGTCACACTGAGGGTGGCCGTATAAACAACTTTAACACTGTTAGAAATATGCGCCACACTGTGAACCCACACCAAACAAGAATGACAAACACATTTCGGGAGAACATCCGCACCGTAACACAACATAAACACAACAGAACAAATACCCAGAACCCCTTGCAGCACTAACTCTTCGGGGACGCTACAATATACACTGCCCTCTACCCCCTACCCCCTACCCCCTACCAACTCAACCCCGCCCTCCCCAACCCAAATTCCAAGCTGCTGTTTTGAGGCATGTTAAAAAAAATAATGCACTTTGTGACTTCAATAATAAATATGGCAGTGCCATGTTGGCATTTTTTTCCATAACTTGAGTTGATTTATTTTGGAAAACCTTGTTACATTGTTTAATGCATCCAGCGGGGCATCACAACAAAATTGGGCATAATAATGTGTTAATTCCACGACTGTATATATCAGTATCGGTTGATATCGGAATCGGTAATCAAGAGTTGTACGGATATCGGCAAAAAAGCCATTATCGGACATCTCTAATTATGGATTTATCTTTCTACATTTAAAACACTTCCTTGTGGTCTACATAACATGTAATGATGGTTATTTAGTCAAAATGTTGCATAGATTGTGTTTTACAGACCATCTTCAAGATGCTTTCTGACTGTCTCTTCAGGATGAGCCGTTTTGTGGGCGGGTTTATTGACATTGCTCCACTTCGAAAGCGTCTTCTCCCGTCATCTTTGTTGTACTGGTTGTTTTTAGTGCATTCATAGCAAGTCCACTGACAAATATAAGTTGCAACTGCATACTGCTTTACAAACCCCAAAACCAGTGAAGTTGGCACATTGTGTAATTCATAAATAAAAAACGAATACAATGATTTGCAAATCTTTTTCAACTTGCATTCAATAGAATAGACTGCAAAGACAAGATATTTAATGTTAGAACTGAGACATTTAATTTGTTTTGCAAATAATTATTAGCTTAGAATTTAATGGCAGCAACACATTGCAAATAAGTTGGCAAAGGGGAATTTTTACCACTGTGTTACATGACCTTTCCTTTTAACAACACTCAGTTTGGGAACTGAGGAGACCAATTTTTGAAGCATTTCAGGTGGAATTATTTTCCATTCTTAATTGATGTACAGCTTAAGTTGTTCAACTGTCTGGGGTCTCCGTTGCCGTATTTTACGCTTCATAATGTGCCACACATTTTCAATGGGAGACAGGTCTGGACTACAGGCAGGCCAGTCTAGTACCCACACTCTTTTACTACAAAGCCACGCTGTTGTAACACGTGCAGAATGTGGCTTGGCATTGTCTTGCTGAAATAAGCAGGGGCGTCCATGAAAAAGGCGTTGCTTGGATGGCAACATATGTTGCTCCAAAGCCTGTATCTACCTTTCAGCATTAATAGTGCCTTCACAGATGTGTAAGTTACCCATGCCTTGGGCACTAATACACCTCCATACCATCACAGATGCTGGCTTTTGAACTTTGCGCCTAGAACATTCGAATGGTTCTTTTACTCTTTGGACCGGGGGACATAACGTCCACAGTTTTCAAAAACAATTTGAAATGTGGACTCGTCAGACCACAGAACACGTTTCCACTTTGCATCAGTCCATTTTAGATAAGCTTGTGCCGAGCGAAGCCGGCGGCGTTTCTGGGTGTTGTTGATGAATGGCTTTCGCTTTGCATAGTAGAGTTTTAACTTGAACTTACAGATGTAGCGACAAACTGTAGTTACTGACAGTGGTTTTCTGAAGTGTTCCTGAGCCCATGTGGTGATATCCTTTACACACTGATGTAGGTTTTTGATGCAGTACCGCCTGAGGGATTGAAGGTCACGGGCATTCAATGTTGGTTTTCGGCCTTGCCGCTTACGTGCAGTGATTTCTCCAGATTCTCTGAATCTTTTGATGATATTACGGCCCGTAGATGGTGAAATCCCTAAATTCCTTGCAATAGCTCGATGAGAAATGTTGTTCTTAAACTGTTGGAAAATTTGCTCACGCATTTGTTCACAAAGTGATGACCCTCGCCCCATCCTTGTTTGTGAATCACTGAGTATTTCATGGAAGCTGCTTTTATACCCAATCATGGCACCCACCTGTTCCCAATTAGCCTGTTCACCTGTGGGATGTTCCAAATAAGTGTTTGATGAGCATTCCTCAACTTTCTCAGTCTTTTTTGAAACATGTTGCAGGCATCACATTCCAAATGAGATAATATTTGCAAAAAATAACAATGTTTACCAGCGGAGGGTGAATGCCCCACAACAAGAAGGATCTTATTGACTACGGCGCGGACTACAATTTTCATTATTTATGCAGATCCGAAAAGACAACACTAGGTACCAATATGTAAGAAAACTTGGTTTTGAAAAAATATTTCAAAACAAAATGCCAGATAATGTCTCCAAATTAGTGCCATATTGGGGTCCTTATACACAAACCATAATAATACCCTTATGTTGAAGCACAGTGCGTCGGACTACAATGGCCGTAATTGCGGTGCAGATTCGTAGCTTACCAAAGTCACAATAAAACATTTTGACAGATTTTTGAGCGCCATGTGTAATGTTCTATATTCTCAATGAAACATCACAGTTTTGGTGTGGCTTGCTTACCGATACGTGCTAGCGTTATTTACTGAATAGGCGTCAGTCAATCTGCAGTCCAGAACATATCTCTTATGTGTGACTGCCATCTACTGGTCACACTTATTACACCATGTACTAAATAAAATTGCTTTGAAGTCGGTAAGCACAACCAGAATTAATACATACATTAGGGGCACTATCAATTTTCGAGAAAATTAAAGGATATTAAGTGCGCCTTATAGTCCGAAAAATACAATAATGCATTAATAAATTAATAAAAAAATAACATTTAGAAAATAATAGAAGCATTGTTAGCAATAAATACAATGTAAGATAACAGAATATAAATACAAATAAAAAAACCTAAGAATGATTGAACATGGTCAGTAAAAAAACATACTTCCAAGTGTCCTGCTTTTGACTGCTGAAATGTTTAGTTGTAATAGGCTCAGCTTTTGAACAGGATAAATAGGTGGGCTGGTCCTACCTAAAAAGTCTTCATTTCAAAATGTATTAGCTGAGCATGATAGCAAAGTGAGAATTTCTCTTCTGCCGTAACTGTCCTACTTTGTAAAAGGGACAGATGCTTATTTAAAGTTCTTCAGAATATCCCACTTCATTTGCATTGCAGATGAAAGACATTTACATTTGATGTGCAGGACACGGTTCTTTAAAAATGACTGAGCATAATTGACCTGTAGCTCCATGGCATGACTGATCAAATTTCTTGTGCTGATGCAGACCATGTAAAATAATTAAAATCAGTAGAGCAAGCATCCTTAAAGTCAACCTTGAGAGGACATTTTCATATTAGGAGTTGTTTGCGTCCTGCTATTATAAAAATAACCATTTGTTTTCATGCCCATTCAAATGTCCAGACATAGCAAACTTCAACAGCAATTATTGAGAACTTGACTTTTAATAGCTCTGCCTCAGTCTTGGCCCCATCTGACTTTATTGACTGAGCTGAAGTGAGCAGAATTGCTGAGCAGTTGTATTTCAAATCCTTTAAGTTACACACAGCGTTCTGCAGGCTGTCACCAAACTAAGCCTGCTCTTTTCTTTTATTATTTGATGCATCTCCCTTCTCTTTGGTTGGGTACAACTCTTTTTACTGCACACCTGTCTAAAAATTAGAGTTGAAAATGAATCTTGACAACTGCTCTACCCCGTTTATGTCTGTGCGTTTAGGTGCTGGTTCCTGGTGGTCAGAAAAGATTGTTGCTGGAATCTTTACTTCCTGACACTCAGTACAAAGTCAAAGTCACGCCAGTGTACACCAATGGAGAAAATGGCATCAGCGTGTCAACACAGGGGACCACATGTAAGCCTTCTCCACACACACACACACACACACACACACACACACACACACACACACACACACACACACACACACACACACACACACACACACACACACACACACACACACAATTACAGACCAACTGTCAGTTTTTTATTTCCCAAGAAGTTTCCAGTGAAGTATGACAAAACCACCAAGAGACAAAAGCATTGAATGAATTAGACAATTAATTTTACATTCAGTGACAATAGTGACAATGCAAATATCTGATGCCTTCCGAAATGTCTTAAAAAAGGCAATTCATAATTACTGCAGTTCCTTTCATTAAGGCGGCTCAGCTGCTTCTTGATTTTCCCATGAGAACTATGATTGCCTCCTCTTCAAACACGGAATAGGAATGGCGGGAAAATATGTTGTCTTCTGAAATGAGGGGCGCCATTACAAGCCTTATTGCAAATAAAAACCTGCAAGCAGCGTAGTCATAAATCAGACCATAGACACGTGTGCATGTACGACACAGCCAGATGATCTATTTTGTGCAGCGATTAAATTGTCTTCTCACATAAATTATTCGGAAAGAAAAACTTTTCACCAATCCTAGCATCTCATAAAAAATATGACTTTTTCAAAATAAATAAGTAAATAAATAAAGATATACATTTCCATAAATACAAAACAGCTAAGCCTTGTTTTTATAGTGCGGTCTCAAAATGAAAAAAATAAATTATTAATCATGGTAAGCCTGCGTTGTGAACTTTGTTGCCTTTTAAACATTGAAAATACAACAGGATGCATGCAATATTCTTTATGCTAAATTAATGTCCACTGCAAAGGATTTTGACTTTCAGGAGGATGAATATACAGTATATATATATATATATATATATATATATATATATATATATATATATATATATATATATATATATATAAAATTATTTTGTTGTTGTTGTTATATATATTTATATATATCAGGTGTTGTTTTATATATATACATATATATTTATATATATATCAGAGGTGTGGACTCGAGTCACATGACTTGGACTCGAGTCAGACTCGAGTCATGAATTTGATGACTTTAGACTCGACTTGACAAAATGTAAAAAGACTTGCAACTCGACTTAGACTTTAACATCAATGACTTGTGACTTCACTTGGACTTGAGCCTTTTGAATTGACATGACTTGACATGACTTGACATGACTTGCTACTTTCCCCAAAACCCAAAGATGAAAAAGTTATTCGGGAGCGCTCCGTATTTTTCATTGTGTACTTGTCTATCAGCGTTGCGTGTGTCAGCTGGTGTGGTCTCAGTACAACAGCCAATCAAATTAGATCTGCTTTGTTTTCATTACACAGCATTCATCCAATCAAATTGCAGGACAACCAACGAAGAAGACATGTCCAAACCACACGCCAGTGAACAAAAAATGATACCTAAAATAATTTTGTTTGGGTATAAAAATTACGAGGTGGTCAACACAAAACGGTTTGCAGTATGCAACACATGCGGTTCGAAAATTACTGATGGAGAGGCAACAACTTCCAACTTCGTCCGGCATTTGAAGTTGCACAAAGAACGGTAAGTTTTGAATGTAAGATAACGTTTATTGGCTAAGTAACGTGACTTTTATTTGCTGTGTAGTTAAATCAGTGAGGCTGTAAACTCACTGCTAACGTTATAACGTTATTGCAAACACGGGAATCTGTTGCCGTTCACTACCTTATTCATACTTTTTGTTCAGTGATTTTTTTTAAGCAGGGTTACGTTAGTCAATATATCACACGTAACGTTAGACGGCGGTCAGCAGCACCGCGTATTTTAGCCACCTAAAAAAAGACAAAAATAGTCAAATAAAGGTCAGTTAAAATGTATACTATATTATGAATAAGTGTACCGTTTTAGCTAGCTTTCTGACATACTGTTGGTTGTTTACCTCAGTGGTCCCCAACCACCGGGCCACGGCCCGGTACTGGTCCGTGGATCGATTGGTATCGGGCCGCACAAGAAATATTTTTTTTTTCTTTCTTTTTTTTAATTAAATCAACATAAAAAACACAAGATACACTTACAAGTAGTGCACCAACCCAAAACAACTCTCTCCCCCCTTTTGTTCTGGGCATTGAACATGAAGACTCTTCCTTCACTGTTCCGAGTGGCCATGAGAGTCTTGGCAGTGCCTGCCTCCAGTGCTCCAGTGGAGCGAGTTTTCAGCCATGGTGGCATCATACTACGCCCCCATCGTGCACAAATGACTGACAGACTCTTGGCTAATTTGGTCTTTTGCAAATGCAATGCAGCATAGGGCCCTGACATATAAAAAGTACAACTTTTTTGTTATGTTCACGTATATGTCATGTTTTTTCAATGTTAACACTTTTGTACAAATAAGTACATTTGCACTTTATTTTTCAATGTGTTTGTTCTGTAAAGGAATGAGTTAATGTTTAAAATGACTGGTTAATAGTGCTATTATAAAGTGCAATGTCAGCACAATTTTCTTTCCTGCAATTTAAAATGCACTTGTTTTAATAAATAAATACAGCGTTTGAAAAGCATACACAATCTGTGTTAATATATTAGTCTGTGGTTAAAAGGACTTGAAAGGACTCGAAACTCAAAATGCAGGACTTAGGACTTGACTTGAGACTTTCCAGTCTTGACTTTGGACTTGACTCGGGGCTTGCCTGTCTTGACTCGGGACTTGACTCGGACTTGAGGGCAAAGACTTGAGACTTACTTGTGACTTGCAAAACAATGACTTGGTCCCACCTCTGATATATATATATATATATATATATATATATATATATATATATATATATATATATATATATATATATATATATATATATATATACATATATATATATAACAACAACAACAACAACAAAATATTTATATATATATATATATATAATTTTTTGTTGTTGTTGTTGTTGATATTTTAATTGATTGTATTTAATTAGGGAACAGCATATTTCTATTTTTTGCAAAAAAAGCAAAGAAGCCCAAAGTTCAATATAGGGCTAATCAATAAATACAGTACAATAAATAAACAAAACAGTGAATGTGGAAAGTTTCACAGCGCTTCACTTTTTCCACATTTTGTTATGTTCCAGCTTTATTCCAAAATGGAGTAAATTAAATTGTGTCCTCAAATTTCTACACACCATAACACATAATGACAATGTGATTTTTGTTTTTTATTTTTTTAGAGCTTTTTGAAAAGTAATAAACATTAAAAACTAAAAAATCACATGTACATAAGTATTCACAGCCTTTGCTCAATACTTTGTTGATGCACCTTTGGCAGCAATTACAGCCTTAAGTCTTTTTGAATACGATGCCACGAGCTTAGCACACCTATCTTTGGGCAGTTTCGCCCATTCCTCTTTGCAGCACCTCTCAAGCTCCACCAGGTCGAGTGGGAATTGTTGGTGCACAGCCATTTTCAGATCTCCTCAAATTCGGATTCAAATCTGGGCTCTGGCTGGGCCACTCAAAGACATTTACAGAATTGTTCTGAAGCCATTCCTTTGATATCTTGGCTGTGCTTAAGGTCGTTATCCTGCTCAAAGAGGAACCCGGAACTGTCTCCTCGGTCTGATTTCAAGAGTGCTCGAGAGCAGGTTTTCCTCCAGGATTCCTCTGTACATTGCTACATTCATCTTTCCCTCTATCCTGACTAGTCGCCCAGTTCCTGCCGTTGAAAAACATCCCCACAGCATGATGCTGCCACCACCATGCTTCACCATAGAGATGGTATTGCCCTGGGCACTCATGCAATAACAGTTGTGTGGCTTTCCTACTAAAAATAGAAGTATGTTCAAATCCAAAAAACCTAAGCACATATCTTTGTTACGTCACAATCTACTTGACATCGGCCGCAGACGTGCGTGAGTCCTGGTGGTTCCAAACGTCTTCCATTTACAGATGATGGAGGCCACTGCGCTCATTGGAACCTTCAAGACAGCAGATATTTTTCCGTACCCTTGCCCAGATGTGTGCCTTGAGACAATCCTGTCTACTTCGACTTCATTCTTGGTATTTGTTCTCTGCCGTGCACTGTCAAGTGTTGGACTTAACATATATAGACAGGTATGTGGCTTTCCAAATCATGTCCGACCAACTGAATTTACCACAGGTGGACTCCATTTTATGCTGCGGGAACATCTCAAGGATGATCAGTTGAAACAGGATGCGCCTGATCTCACTTTGGAGCTTCATGGCAAAGGCTGTGAATACTTATGTACATGTGGTTTCTTGTTTTTTTTTATTTTCAATAAATTTGCCAAAAATTCGAAAACAAACTTTTTCACATTGTCATTATGGGGTATTGTGTGTGGAATGCGGAGGACAACAATAAATGTATTCCATTTTGGAATAAGGCTGTAACACAGGGGTGTCAAACTCAAATACAGAGTGGGCCAAAATTTAAAACTGAACAAAGCCGCGGGTCAATGTTGAGCAAATTAACCTTTAACGTAGTCTACGAGCTATCGTCACGTCCGCTTTTCATCCATTCTAACAACGTGCCGGCCCAGTCACAAGATATGTGCGGCTTCTCTACGCACACACGAGCGAATGCAACGCATCCTTCATCAACAACGATACAGGTTACACTGAAAGTGCCAGTATAAAAAACTTCAACACTGTTAGAAATATACACCACACTGTGAATCTACACCAAACAATAATGACAAACACATTTCAGGAGAACATCCGCACCGTAACACAACATAAACACAACAGAACAAATACCCAGAATCCTTTGCAGCACTAACTTTTCCGGGACGCTACAAAATACGCCCCCGCTACCACCAAACCTCCCCCCCACACACACACACCTTGTAGCGTCCCGGAAGAGTTAGTGCTGCAAAGGGTTCTGGTTTGGTGTGGATTCACAGTGTGGCGTATATTTCTAACAGTGTTAAAGTTTTTTATTCGACTACCCTCAGTGTAACCTGTATCGCTGTTGATGAAGTATGCGTTGCATTCTAATGTGTGTGCGTGCAGAAGCCGCACATGGTATGTGACTGGGCCAGCACTCGTTTGGCTGGCTGGCTGGCTGGCTGGCTGGCTGGCTGGCTGGCTGGCTGGCTGGCTGGCTGGCTGGCAGGAAGACTCCCGGGAGGATCGGCGGGCCAGCTTTAGTGTTAATTTGATATCGCCTCAAGGGTCAAGTGAAATTACACGGCGGGCCAGGTTTGGCCCGCGGGCCAGAGTTTGACACCCATGCTGTAACATAGCAAAATGTGAAAAAACTGAACTCCCGTTAATACTATGCACTGTCTTAAAAACAAACGGCCCTTTATTTTGTTCCTGTTGAAATCACTAGTGTTACTACTTTTGCTAAAAGTGATACTGAATTTTGAGAAATGTTTCTAGCTTGCTTTTTTTTGTGGGGGGGGGGTTCTTTTTTGTCTAGTGCCTCTCTTGTCTCCTGAAAACCTCCGTGCATCAGAGGAGTGGTACAACCGCTTAAGGGTCACCTGGGATCCACCACTCGCTCCTGCCGTGGGTTACAAGATCCTCTACCAGCCAGTCTATGGTAGGAACACACACACACTATGACACACACAGGGAGGCATTGTATGTGTGCAAGTGTATGTCATATAACGTACATGCACACTGCACATACATGTTGTAACTAAGGAATGTAACAGTGTGTTTTATTCTATTCCTCCTGAGAATGAGTCTGGAATTAGACTAATTGCAGTGAAGTTTTTTCAAAAGCTAAATTCACTGCAAACTTAATTCACTCGTGTCTGTTTAGTTTCAATGTGCGCTTGCTGTCATTTTAACACAATTAACAGTTTTGTGAGGACAACAGTCCACGCTAATGTCAATTCTGGACCTGAGGGGAACACAAGTAACTTTATTTCGGCTCAGGACTTAAAAACTGCGTGCGTGCGTTATCATACTGTGATCACACATTTTTTATTGTTAGGTCAATGCTCTTGTCCTTTTTCATAGATCATTTAAAGAGGTTTGGAAGGATTTGTCCTTGCCTCTGTGTCATTACCTGATGCTGGATGTCATTAGAAGTATTCCAGTCATTTATTTTGCTGCCATTTTCCAGGGACACAGTGTACCAAACATTTAATGGCCCCATCTTTGGGTCAAATTCGAGTGCAACTGCCTTGTAGGTAAGGATGTCTAGAAATCTTAAAGCGGAGGAACTTCTTTTATTATTTTGGGGCTTTAAAAACACGACTTGACTTATAAGACTACTTTCTACATTGGAGCCATACCTTTTCCCCAAAGATTTAGTTTTCTAAAGAACATTAGTTTTTTTCGTAGTTTTTGGCCTTTTATTATAGGCTTTTATCAATCAATCAAAGTTTATTTATATAGCCCTAAATCACCAGTGTCTAAAAGGGCTGCACAAGCCACAACGACATCCTCGGCTCAGATCCCACATAGAGCGTTTTCTATTCGGGCTCCAGTACTATGGAATGCCCTACCGGTAACAGTTAGAGATGCTACCTCAGTAGAAACATTTAAGTCCCATCTTAAAACTCATTTGTATACTCTAGCCTTTGAATAGCCCCCTTTTTTTTAGACCAGTTGATCGATTCTTTTCTCCTCTGCTCCCCCCTATCCCTTGTGGAGGGGGAGACACTCAGGTCCGGTGGCCATGGATGGGGTGCTGGCTGTCCGGGGTCGGGACCCGGGTTGGACCGCTCGCCTGTGCATCGGTTAGGAACATCTCTGCGCTGCTGACCCGTCTCCGCTCGGGATGGTTTCATGCTGACCCCACTGTGGACTGTACTCTTACTGTTATGCTGGATCCACTATGGACTGTACTCTCACAATACTATGTTAGACCCACTCGACATCCATTGCATTCGGTCTCCCTAGAGGGGGGGGGTTACCCACATATGCGGTCCTCTCCAAGGTTTCTCATAGTCATTCACATCGACGTCCCACTGGGGTGAGTTTTTCCTTGCCCTTATGTGGGCTCTGTCCCGAGGATGTCGTTGTGGCTTGTGCAGCCCTTTGAGACACTTGTGATTTAGGGCTATATAAATAAACATTGATTGATTGATTGACTGATCAGGGCAAGAAAAAACTCAACCCAATGGGATACAATGAAAAACCTTAGAGGGGACCGCAGAGGTGGAGACCCCCCTGGGTGACCGGTGCAATGGACGTCGAGTGGATCTAGTTAATAGTGTGAGAGTCCAGTCCATAGCGGGGCCAGCAGGAGCTCATCTTGAGTGGAGACAAGTCCGCAGCGCAGAGACGTCCCCAACTGATGCACAGATGAGTGGTCCACCCCGGGTCCCGACTTTGAACAGCTAGCGCCTCATCTGTGATCACCTAATAACCTCTCCACGCAGAAGAGCGTGGCAGAGCAGAAAAGAGACGGCAGATCAGCTGGTCTAAAAGGGGGGTGTATTTAAAGGCTAGAGTATACAAATTAGTTTTAAGATGAGTTTTTTTTGCCCTAAACAAAATGTTCTTTGTGTCTCCATTTTGGTCTTTAATATTACTTGTATAACACGCAATAGGGGCTATGGCTAACTGCAGCCTACTACCGTATTTTTCGGACTATAAGTCGCAGTTTTTTTCATAGTTTGGCCGGGGGTGCGACTTATACTCAGGCGCGACTTATGTGTGAAATTATTAACACATTACCGTAAAATATCAAATAATATTATTCAGATCATTCACGTAAGAGACTAGACGTATAAGATTTCATGGGATTTAGCGATTAGGAGTGACGGATTGTTTGGTAAACGTATAGCATGTTCTATATGTTATAGTTATTTGAATGACTCTTACCATAATATGTTACGTTAACATACCAGGCACGTTCTCAGTTGGTTATTTATGCCTCATATAACGTACACTTATTCAGCCTGTTGTTCACTATTCTTTATTTATTTTAAATTGCCTTTCAAATGTCTATTCTTGGTGTTGGGTTTTATCAAATACATTTCCCCAAAAAATGCGACTTATACTCCAGTGCGACTTATGTATGTATTTTTCCTTCTTTATTATGCATTTTCGGCAGGTGCGACTTATACTCCAAAAAATACGGTAAATATTGTAATAACAATCGCGCTTTGAATTTTTCGTCTTGTAAAGTGACTATGTGGATGGTATTACATGTCTGGAGGGCTTTCTTAATGCTAAAAACATATCTAGAAAATTGTAAACATTTTTGTTATGCTCTATTCCAGCTATAAAACAATATCCAATTTATAATGAATCATTTCTACTTTGGGGAAGTTCATTTAGCACGGCCAGGTCCGGAACCAATTAACAGCTACAGACAAGGGTTTACTGTTTTACTCTTGGCGACCAGAATTGTTTCAGTAGTTTATTTGAAAAGATAAAAAAAAAAAAAAGGTTGATTGGTTCAAGGAGAAATAAAAGTGTTCGATACGTCTTACTGTCGTGAAGCCAATTCAAAACTGCTATGCTGCTTCGGCATTAATTAAAAAAGTAAACAAAACACAATATATGGGCAAAAGCCATGAAAAAGTTATGTTTTTAAATAATATTTGGGCAAAGGTTCGGCTACAATATAATCTTAAAGGCCTACTGAAATGCGATTTTCTTATTTAAACGGGTATAGCAGGTCCATTCTTTGTGTCATACTTGATCATTTTGGGATATTGCCATATTTTTGCTGAAAGGATTTAGTAGAGAACATCGACGATAAAGTTCGCAACTTTTGGTCGCTGATAAAAAAGCCTTGCCTGTACCGGAAGTAGCAGACGATATGTGCGTGACGTCACAGGTTGTGGAGCTCCTCACATCTGCACATTGTTTACAATCATGGCCACCAGCAGCGAGAGCGATTCGGACCGAGAAAGCGACGATTTCCCCATTAATTTGAGCGAGGATGAAAGATTTGTGGATGAGGAAAGTGAGAGTGAAGGACTAGAGGGCAGTGGGAGCGATTCAGATAGGGAAGATGCTGTGAGAGGCGGGTGAGACCTGATATTCAGCTGGGAATGATTAAAACAGTAAATAAACACAAGACATATATATACTCTATTAGCCACAACACAACCAGGCTTATATTTAATATGCCACAAATTAATACCGCATAACAAACACCTCCCCCCTCCCGTCCATATAACCCGCCAATACAACTCAAACACCTGCACAACACACTCAATTCCACAGCCCAAAGTACCGTTCACCTCCCCAAAGTTCATGCAGCACATATATTTCCCCAAAGTTACGTACGTGACATGCACATAGCGGCACGCACGTACGGGCAAGCGATCAAATGTTTGGAAGCCGCAGCTGCATGCGTACTCACAGTACCGCGTCTGCGTATCCAATTCAAAGTCCTCCTGGTAAGAGTCTCTGTTGTCCCAGTTCTCCACAGGCCAATGGTAAAGCTTGACTGTCATCTTCCGGGAATGTAAACAATGAAACACTGGCTGTGTTATCCGGCACAACAGTCAGGGGGTTCATTCTACGGCGGGGGTGCGTTATCCGGCACAACACCTGCCGCAATACACCGCTTCCCACCTACAGCTTTCTTCTTTGCTGTCTCCATTGTTCATTGAACAAATTACAAAAGATTCACCAACACAGATGTCCAGAATACTGTGGAATTTTGCGATGAAAACAGACGACTTAATAGCTGGCCACCATGCTGTCCCTAAATGTCCTCTACAATCCGTGACGTCACGCGCAGGCGTCATCATACCGAGACGTTTTCAGCAGGATATTTCGCGCGAAATTTAAAATTGCACTTTAGTAAGCTAACCCGGCCGTATTGTATGGTCGTTATAAAATACAGCCCTAAATATGTCAAGATGGCGGCGTTCGAAGTGATGCTGAATTACAGTAGAAATTAGCTTTTGAATTGACGCGGCCGCAATGCTGCTAAACCGAGCTGAAACTATTACAAAGGACATGCTGACTCACTGCTGAATAAAAGTTTAGCAGAGAGAAAGTAAAATTGTATCCATGAAGCAATTAAATGCATCAAAGTAGAACAAGCAAACACCTACAGAGCATGACAACTTTGATGATTAGCCTCTTAGGTGTCCGGTCGCCAAAATCATGTAATGTTTAAGCCATGGGCAGGCCCTGGAATCACATCTACAAATAAGTATTCAAGTCACACGTCAATGTCATGCATTGATACCCACTGATTTTACTCTGTGTGCGCCTTTGCATGCATGTTTGTCTCTCTCAGTAACAGGACCGGTCTTGGACACTGCTGTGGGCGAGCATATAAACTCGGTTCTCCTCCCGAACCTTCTGAGTGGGACAGAGTACAGCATTCATGTGGCTGCGTCCTATCCTGCAGGACAAAGTGAACCACTGCTTGTGAACGCCAAGACATGTAAGCACCGAGCACGCTCTCATTTCTATTTAACCATGCGCGGGACATCGAGCTAATCAGATCACGTTAAAATATTTTTCTCAGCCTCACAATATAGAAAATGGAATGAAATGGAAATGGAAGAATCCATCGTGCGGTTGGTTTGATGGGGCAGAAGGTTAATGATGACAGCGCGGTTAAAATGAGATCTCAAATTGAATTTCGAAGCTTTAATGGGACATTGCTGTCAGGTTAAGTCTTCTTTCCAGTTTTGTGGGTAGGACAGTGTGATTGTGATGGTGAGGACAGAGAGGAAGCAATAACAAGGAAGCTGGTTTGAGTAAAGGGAGTATAGTACAACATGCAAATGAACTGCTCTGATTTCCATTGAGACCATAGCAAAAGACAGACATAACAGTATTGATATTTCCCAGGCAGACGGAGAACAATCCTTTTACATATTGATTTGGTTTCAGTGAGTGTTCTCGACCAAATTGGGTGTTACACATCATCCATGTGATACGAGGTTTAAAGGGAGTAGAGTTGTATTTTGGGCTGAACAATTGGTTTTCTGTCATACCTCGAGGGGACGCACTTTTATTCATCAAATTACTATAAAAACAGCATACTTTTTTTTTTTTTTTTAGCAATCCAAGAACTGCAAACAGACCTTTCAGGTTTTTTTACCACAGCACCATCTTTTACATATAATCTGGTCCCTTATTAGTACAACATGTGATTGAAATGAAGCAACACAGTGGAATGAAAATGACAAAGTGCCTATTATTTCCTCTTCTTTTCTTGTGCAAATGTTTTTTTTCTGAAAAGCAATTTTCTTTCAATATACATGAAAATATTGAAAAGTAAAATTAACCGCAGTACATGTGCTTTTAATGTTCTGGGTTTGTTTGGTATTCATTTATGCTGCAATTATTTCGCATGCTCCATCTGTTCTTCTCCACTCATAAATCCTGCATGCAACTCTGTTCATGTGAAGCTTCCATATGTTTAGTACAGACAGAATTACACAGACGTATAAAGGGCCAAATGTGACACAATTAAAAACATCTAAAAAACTTAAAATCAATTCTTAAATGTGTCATTAATAAAGAATAATTAAAATCAAATAAATACATGTGTTATTAAAAGTTGGTTGTTTGGTTAAAGTTTATTTCCAACATGATAGCAATTTCAACATAATACATCACATGTTTTCCATTTCTCTTTACAAAATGCTCGAAAAGGAGTAGGAAGAAGCAGAGTGAAGTGAATTATATTTATTCAGCAGTGACTCAAAGCGCTTTACATAGTGAAGAGCTTATTTAACCCTACCCCTTTTCCACATCATAGCAGTTTCTTACACATATATGTTCACTTCCTGTTTTCAATTTGTAGCACAGTTATATCAAAGTTATCTACATACAACAGTTCTCTTCATAAATACTTAAGTCAGTTACGATTAACATAAAGAGATGAATCATATCTTATTTTCAATAAATATCATTGTTCTTCTTTCTTATATATTGGGTTTAAACACCCTCTTAGTTAATACTTTGTTTGAGTTCTTTGCTCAATCCATTTCATAATTTAATTCCACATACTTATATGCTGAAGGTCTAAAGTGTTGTACGTGCATACAAATGTATTAAATAAAACATTTTCTAAGGTTATATTTCTCCTCTTTTGTTGAGAAGAATTGTTGTACATTCTTGGGTAGCAGGTTATAGGTTGCTTTGTACATAATTTTAGCTGTTGGCAAATGCTCCAAGTTCTTGAATTTCAGTAGTTTTGATTTAATAAATAAAGTGTTTTTATGTTCTCTATATCCAACATTAGGTATTTTTCTAATTGATCTTTTTTGTAACACCGTTAGTGAATGAAGCGCACATTTGTAGTTATTTCCCCATATTTCTACACAATAACTCAGACATGGTAAACACTAGCGAGCAGTAGAGAATATGGAGTGGTTTTTGGTACAGAACATGATTTAATGATTTAATTAATTAATAACACTTTTGTGTGATTATTTAAATATGTATTTATTTATTGATTTAGTTGTGTGCCATTTGGTCCTTGTCAGCGCTTCATGTACGGTAGTTATTTTATTTGTCAAAGTCAGTAGGCGGATGCTAACACTTGATTGAGTATCCGGCACTTCCACTTGCAATTATTGGACTAGATTGGTGTTGGCCCCGCCCACTGACCTTGACAGGTATTTTGACAGATACAATAAATATGGAAGCGTAGACAAACTATGGAGAGCTGAATGTGACAAAATTAAATAGATAAATAAATCTTTCAATAATTACTTGAATGTGTCATTAATAGATGAAAAATCTAATTAATACATACATGTGTATTAAATGTTATTAATTTATTTATCGTAAGATTACATTTATTATTGATTTTTTTAATTCATTATTTAATCATTTAAATTTAAAAGTAGATTAATTATAGATTTAATTATTTCATGACTTATAAATGTATTTAATGATTAATATGATTTTTTTTTTACTACAATTAAAACACATCTTTGTGGTCTACATAACATGTAATGGTGGTTAATTTTTCCAAATTATGCGTCGATACAAACCGTCTTCAAGCTGCTTTCTGACCATCTCTTCAGAATTCGCCATTTTGTGGGCAGTCTTTTTTTACGTCCCTCCACTTCGACTGCATCTTCTCCCCATCTACCATGTTGTAGTTTTTAGCGCTTCCATTTGGAGCTACTAACAGATATGTTAGAACTATACGCTAATTTGTATTAGAAATGGCAACAGCGGAGGATGCATGTGCGTGTACGAGCCAGTCTGCCCCACAAGAAAGTGAATTATATAATTAAGTGGCTTACAATGGTGTTAGAAAAATGGCACAAGTTGTGCAAATTCCAAACAACTAGTTTGGAGGAAGTATGAAGGAAAGTAACATTATTTTATAAATATCTTTGCCATGCCTCCGTGGTTTGACTTCCAATTTTTGGGACTTATGCAGATCCTAATTACACAAAAACAGGTACAATATGTAAGAAAAGTTGGTTTTGCGTAAGTTTTTTGAATTGTATTTTATTTTGTCCAATTTGGCCCTCCATAGAGATTTACATCCAATTGTTTGTGGTCCCTCTCTCATAGGGTAAGATATTGTTTACATATCAATTAACAGTGACAAATCTGTGTTTTTGAAAGGCTGACTGCAATTAAACAGTGCCTGAACAGCTACTTTAAAAAAGAACTATAAAATATATCATATTATTATCAGAAACAGAATCAGATTTATTGGCCAGCTATGTTTTACACACAAGGAATTTGACTTGGTAGACTGCTTTCTTTGTTCAATGCAAAAAACAAAGAAAAACGCAACAAATACGAGAAAGCGCAGTACAACATAGTTAGTAACACATGCATGAGTTGTGTATTAAATTAGCAAAAATAAGTTACTTACAAGATGCTATCTCAATATAACCTTTAATCACTTGTTGCAGGTGGCTTAGTTTGCATCTTTTGAGGTGAAGTATGACTAAACTTTCCAGATTTTTGGCCTAAGCATATTACCGTATTTTTGGGACAATAATGCACACTTAAAAATCTGAAATTTTCTCAAACATTCACAGTGCGCCTTATAACCCGGTGCACCTAATGTACGTATGAATTCTGATTGTGCTTACCGACCTCGAAGCAATTTTATTTTGTACATGGTGTAATGATAAGTGTGACCAGTCACACATAAGAGATACGTGTGGATGCAAGTTGACGCCCCCTGTTCAATAAATGACACTACCAAGTTGTAAGCAAGCCCAAAACTTTGATGTTTCATTGAGAATATAGAACATCATACACAACGTTCAAACAATCTGTCATAATCGTTCGTACGACTTTGGTAAACTAAGAAGCCACACCGCCTGATGGATTGTCGGAGCATTACAGCTACTGTATTTAGACGTACTGTGCTTCAACATGCTGGTATTATTATGGTATGTGTAGAAGGACCCCAAAATGTCACCTATTAGGAGAAATATTATCTTGCGTTTTGTTTCGACCTGTTTTGCAAAACCAACTTTTCTTACCTATTTGTACCTGCTGATGTGTATTTTGTGTCTGCATAATTTGGGCGCTTCCGCAATTAAAGACCGCAATGTAGTCAATAAGCTCCTTCCTTTTCTCTACCCTCTTGTTGTGGGGTATTCATCCTCTGCTGTTGCCATATCTGATACAAAGTAATGTTGTGTCGTTCGCGAACGATTCGTTCAAATGAACGAATCTTTTGAGTGAACGTACTGAACCGAATCACTTCATGAACTGATTCGTTCCTTTCTCAGTTCAGTTGAGCTCCGCCGCGACCATGCCGGTATGAGTGGAACTGGCGCATTCTGTGACTCACTGAACCCTCGACGTCGGCGAACGACGCAGCCAGCTACTCATCATGGGGGTGGGGGGAGGGACTGAGCGAACGATTCGTTCACCGCGGATTAACGACATGAATCACTCAGTGAACGACAGAATCAGGACTTGCGAACCTACTGACACAGAGAACTGACTGTGTCGCGGAGGAGGACGTCACATTGAGGCTCTCGTTCAGTCACTGTGCGCGTCGTTCATTGGGTGCTGAGGGCTTGTGTCGTTCGCGAACTGACACACACCGAGATCTGCCGCTGAGGAAGCTGTTACTGACTGACTCATGATTCGCCGACCTGCACACAGAACTGCTGTTGCAGAAGTGATTCAGGTTCACATACTGAACTGTGCTGACTGTGGCGCTGTGTTGTCAGTCACTCACTGCCTGGTGTACTGCATGCACAGAGCTGTGTAGGGACTCGCGTTCACCCTATTTGCTGCTTCTCCCGCGAATGTCTGCACTGTACTGTACTACGCACGGGATTCGGTGAACAAATTTTTTGAACGACTCAATTTAAGGAACTGATTCTAGTGATTCAGTACAGTCAAAAGAACTGCCGATCCCATCACTAATACAAAGTATCGTATAGTTCAAACTTGTATCTGTCAGTAGACTCGTTATGAAAGTGCTAAAAACTTAAACAAAGATGACGTAAGAAGATACTGTCGAAGTGGAGCCAACTAAATAAGATCGCCTACAAAACGGTGCCTCCTGAAGAGATGGTCAGAAAGCAGCTTGAAGATGGCCTGTAAAACATAATCTATGCAACATTTTGACCAAAGAACCACCATTACATGTTATGTAGACCACAGGTGTTTTAAGTGTAGGAAAAAAAATCCTAATATGACCCCTTTAATGCGCCTTTTGTATTAAAATATACCTGAATAGATTCGCTCAACAACAGTGCGCCTCATAATCCGGTCCGCCCTATTATTCGAAAAATACGGTAGCTAGATGCTCACTCTCTTGTCAAGCATAACATAGTCCTTGCATTTGACACAGCAGTAACTCATTTGTATTTATTTTAGTGCCAGGAAATATTAATTGAGCACCAAAATGAGGCACAGGTATCTACTTATTATTTTGATCTAATTAATACGGTTTACATTAACACCGATGCCATTATTGTACTGAGTTCAAGTATGCATTACTATTCTCTCATTGACAGATGTTCAGCGCTGCATTGTATTTATTGGACAGATAGAAGTCCATCATAGGGCAGACTGTAACAAATAATGTTTAAAATAATCACTCATCAGTTGGCAGAAATGGAATATGCATTGATGAATCAGATCCACATTAGACTTGCTCTGATTTATTAAGGGTAGTGCTTATAGTGATTCATGGTTGCATCCTTCTCATGGTAGCAAACAGGCCTTCTTGCACCAATAACTCAACATCATTATTTGTGCCTTGGGATCCAGTGGAGGGGATGAAAATGTTTCCTCATAATTAAGTTTTATGTTATTTGTATTGAGGCGCCTCAGCTTTACTGTAAAAAAGAGGATTTACACACAGGGTAGTTGCAATATTTTCATGTGCTCCTTAGTAGTTTGATCTTCATCTTGTTGTAGAGCTTGTCCTCGACACTTTTGTACTCTGCATTATTTTCTTTTTTTACCCACCTTTTCATAATGCTACCGCCGTATGTCCTACATTTAATTTCCTGCCTGTCTACAGCTACAGTGGCATACAGTATTAAGCTCTAATGCTGTACAGGGTCTTCATTGTTTTAATTATCTGTGTTAATTGATCTCTAAGGTGAAACTAAATTAACTTTAATTGTAACTTTATGAAAAGACAAACTTTTGTGACTTAATATTGAGACCAATAAACATGGACATTTTATGTACTCAGAGACTATGTTTACACTGCAGGCCAAAGTGGATTTTTTTTCCAGCTGACTGTTTACACTGCAAGTAAAATATCATCTTTATCAGACTCCAGTGTAAACGTACACAGGCCTCAATGTCGCCCAAATGTGGCCTCGACGTCACTTGCATGTGCAGTTCAATAAAGTAAAAACAAAGGAAGCTGGCCAGATTCCATAAATGAACAAGGAAGTCGTTACTACTAGTACTAGAAAAAAGAAAGAAAAAAGTCACCACAATGAGTGGGTTTTTTTTACGTCTAAATGTATAAAAGTAATGTATGAATGGATATATACAGTCGTGGTCAAAAGTTTACATACACTTGTAATAAACATAATGTCATGGCTGTCTTGAGTTTCCAATAATTTCTACAACAAAAAGTATACATACAGCAATGTTACTATTTGGTTACATGTCCCTTGGCAAGTTTCACTGCAATAAGGCGCTTTTGGTAGCCATCCACAAGCTTCTGGCAAGCTTCTGGTTGAATTTTTGACCACTCCTCTTGACAAAATTGGTGCAGTTCAGCTAAATTTGTTGGTTTTCTGACATGGACTTGTTTCTTCAGCATTGTCCACACATTTAAGTCAGGACTTTGGGAAGGCCATTCTAAAACCTTAATTCTAGCCTGATTTAGCCATTCCTTTACCACTTTTGACGTGTGTTTGGGGGTCATTGTGCTGTTGGAACACCCAACTGCGCCCAAGACCCAACCTCCGGGCTGATGATTTTAGGTTTAGGCCTCACCTTTTCTCCTCAATGTTTCGAGAAGAAAAAGTTGAGGCCTTTAATCCCAGAAACACCATCCCTACCGTCAAGCATGGTGATGGTAGTATTATGCTCTGGGCCTGTTTTGCTGCCAATGGAACTGGTGCTTTACAGAGAGTAAATGGGACAATGAAAAAGGAGGATTACCTCCAAATTCTTCAGGACAACCTAAAATCATCAGCCCGGAGGTTGGGTCTTGGACACAGTTGGGTGTTCCAACAGGACAATGACCCCAAACACACGTCAAAAGTGGTAAAGGAATGGCTAAATCAGGCTAGAATTAAGGTTTTAGAATGGCCTTCCCAAATTCTTGACTTAAACGTGTGGACAATGCTGAAGAAACAAGTCCATGTCAGAAAACCAACAAATTTAGCTGAACTGTACCAATATTGTCAAGAGTAGTGGTCAAAAATTCAACCAGTAGCTTGCCAGAAGCTTTTGGATGGCTACCAAAAGCGCCTTATTGCAGTGAAACTTGCCAAGGGACATGTAAGCAAATATTAACATTGCTGTATGTATACTTTTGACCCAGCAGATTTGGTCACATTTTCAGTAGATCCATAATACATTTATAAAAGAACCAAACTTCATGAATATAAAAGAACCAAACTTCATGAACAAGTATGTGCTCCAATCACTCTATCACAAAAAAATAAGAATTGTAGAAATTATTGGAAACTCAAGACAGCCATGACATTATGTTCTTTACAAGTGTATGTAAACTTTTGACCACAACTGTATAGTGTAATATATTTGGGAGGAATCTTTTTTATGGCTGTTAAGTAGAGGAGGCACAGACATCAGTGTGGATCTAAGGGAGCTTTATTTTTCAACAACTAAGCAAATACGCTACAAATACGGTCCTTCTTCGGAATCAAAATATATATTCATATATTACATTTAGCGTATTATTTGTGCACTATTGACTAGTGATGCACTAAAAATGTGGCCATTGAAAATATACTTTGCTCACTGAAACCGGATGTTGTGATGAAGTATCCACTTCCGCAAGAAGGGTCGAGCTGCGACCGCAAACACTACTCTAAGTTGCGCCAACAGGGGTGATGACAACGAAGGTGAACCATGTTTTAAAGTCACTCCCACAGTGGCGCTGACAAAGTGAGAGTGGACACTGGATTTGTAACTGATCCAAGATTACTAATGTAACGCACCATTGGTTGTTATTATTTTGGTTGTTGAATGTATTGCTTTTTTGGCTGATTATATACAAGCCTAACCCCAACCCCAAATCTAACCCTAACCAAAACCCAAACTTAACCCGAACCCTAACTAATTGTAATTTCTTTTTAGCATTTTTCTAAATGTCTTTGTGATGTCTGTGTTACGTATTGTCTCTCCAGCTTCACTTCCGTTATGGTCACCCCTGAGGGCACGTCTTTAAGTGAGCACGACTTCGAGTGTGCGCGACTTAGACCTAAAGTGGGTGCGACCTAGAGTGGGCGCGACTTAGAGTAGTTCTGCGCTGCTGCAGTTTGATATAATTCGCTTCCACTGGCGGGCTTCCACTACCTCCTGATGTGGCCTGAATCTAATGTGAAAAGATCAGATTTGAATCCATTTGGAGAGTTTACACAAGCAAAAAAAATCAGATCTGTGTCAATTTAAGGCAAAAATCAATCAATCAATCAATGTTTATTTATATAGCCCTAAATCACAAGTGTCTCAAAGGGCTGCACAAGCCACAACGACATCCTCGGTACAAAGCCCACATAAGGGCAAGGAAAAACTCACCCCAGTGGGACGTCGATGTGAATGACTATGAGAAACCTTGGAGAGGACCGCATATGTGGGTAACCCCCCCGCCCCTCTAGGGGAGACCGAATGCAATGGATGTCGAGTGGGTCTGACATAATATTGTGAGAGTCCAGTCCATAGTGGATCCAACATAATAGTAAGAGTCCAGTCCATAGTGGGGCCAGCAGGACACCATCCCGAGCGGAGACGGGTCAGCAGCGCAGAGATGTTCCCAGCCGATGCACAGGCGAGCGGTCCACCCCGGGTCCCGACTCTGGACAGCCAGCACTTCATCCATGGCCACCGGACCTGTGCCCCCCCCCCCCCCCCCACCCCCCCCCCCGAGTATACAAATGAGTTTTAAGATGGGACTTAAATGCTTCTACTGAGGTAGCATCTCTAACTGTTACCGGGAGGGCATTCCATAGTACTGGAGCCCGAATAGAAAACGCTCTATAGCCCGCAGACTTTTTTTGGGCTCTGGGAATCACTAATAAGCCGGAGTTCTTTGAACGCAGATTTCTTGCCGGGACATATGGTACAAAAAAAATCGGATTGGGTGTGCAGTGTAGACAGGGCCAAAGTTACCTTATAATTGTGTGTGTTTGGTCTTACATGTTATTGCAATGAATGATAGGTTATTTGAAAGAACTAAATATAGAGTACAAGCCGTATGCGCCAGCACAAATTATCAATTAGGTGGCACTTCAGCCAAGCTTGTTTCATACCATCAGCACATTTTCCAAACAAGGAAGGAAATGGAGAGAAGAAATATTGTATAAAGGGAGAATGGAAAGAGCTCCCTAGAGATGCGCTTGCTACCAGTGCTACTTTAAGTTGTTTATGCTTCCTGCTGCACCCTGCTTCATTGTGAGGACAACACAGTACAGTACATATTAATAGTATTAATCTCACCATCCTTAATACCGCATATGCACCTATTTTGGTCTTTTAAATATCAATCCACAAGATTACTATCCAAACCAAATGTGTGATAATGTTTTAAATGTCATCACTTGGCTTAGGGTGACTCTCGGCATGGCTAGTATGAAATATCCAGTAAAAGTGAGTATGCCGCTTACATTTCAGCAACCATTTTTGTATATCTTCTCAAGGAACAATAATATACTAAATTATTTAGAGTAGTCAGTGTGCAGCTTGTACAGCAGTATAGATGAGCTATTTACTGAAAACCTCTCAAAACACACCACAAACCTGTAGACACATTATTGTCTACATAGCTGGCCACAGAAGTGAATAGCAAGACGATTGTGCATTTTCTACAAGCATGATGGCGTTAGAGCCAAGGTTTGAGGCTACATGAGTGCTGCCAGCACTGGGAAAATGCAGTTCATTGAGAAAAACGTGAATTCCAACATGTACTGTGACATTGTGAAGCAATGCGTGATCCTCTTGCTTTGGAAATAAGGCTGCGTTAGATATCAATGGTGCACACATTAAATATTAAATGTGTTGTGCAGTGACTTGTGTTGCCCGCTATGTAGATAATACGGTGGAACCTTGATTTACAAACTATATTTCTGGAACTGGCTTCATAAATAAAAATGTATTGTATATATATATATATATATACATATATATATATATATATGTGTGTCTTAAGATTATCCAAAAAATAGTGCTCGATACTGTGGTAGAGCGCAATATATGTATGTGTGGGAAAAAAATCACAAGACTACTTCATCTCTACAGGCCTGTTTCATGTGGGGTTCCCTCAATCATCAGGAGATTTTAATAGAAGCATTCACATACCATGGTTTATACAGGGCACAGAGTGGGTAGGTACAGGCTGGCGTAGGGGCGTGGTAATTGGCTCATGTGTTACCTAGGAGGTGTTTCCGTCTGTGACGGCATGCTGATACAATTTCGCTGCGCTTGTTGAGGGATGCCAGGTCTGGACGGTATACAATAAACAGTTTCTCTTTCAAGCATAGGTTGCATCTTTTATTACCACTATTGTAAGGTGTGCTGGATGCAAGAATTTGCCATGTTATTGAATATTCAACATTATTGTCTTTGAGGTCCCAAATGTGTTTGCTGAGTTCTGTAGTATTCCGCAGGTTTTGGTTCCTGAAAGAAGCCTTGTGATTGTTCCATCTGGTTTTAAACTCTCCCTCGGTTAATACTACATATGTGTCGGATGTGTTAATGTCCTTGCGTGTTACCTTTGATTGGTAAACGACTGATGTTTGTAAGCACCCCCCGTTGAGAGGGCAATCAGGTTTCTTGCGGCAGTTGCAGCCTTTGTTGGTTTTGGAGTCGCTCTGTCTGGGGGCAGATGGCTCATTTGCAATTGTTTTGTTGTGGTTTGAAATAATTTGTCGTATATTGTTCATACAGCTGTAGCTCAATTTAATGTTGTTCTTGTTGAATACTTTTCTTAGGGTGTTGCCTTTGGGGAAGTCTTTGTCGATCAGAGTGAGGAATTTGTGGCCAATATTAGTTGAGGCGTTTTTGCTGTATGGGGGGTTGTACCAGATAATGTTGTTTCGTTTTCTGCTCTTTTTTGGTTGGTTTCCTGGCGTGGGTTCATAGGTGAGGGTGAAATTGTATCCGCTTTCATCAAGTGCTTTTTGGTACGGGGGGTTGCTTGGTCAAATTCAGCTTTGCTAGATGACAGCATCGATAGCCTTTTATTAATTCCGGTAGGTATTCTTTCCGTGGTGGTGGGTGGGTGGTTGCTGTCATGGTGCACGTATTGGAGTGTTGTGTTGGATTTCGTGAATGGTTGGTAGCTGTTATTTCTCAGATTGAAAGTGGCGTCGAGGAAGTTGACGGTTTGCTTGTTGGTTTCAATCGTGATCCGTAGGCCGTTCTCTTTGAAAATTTGGCATACGCGCTTCTTGGTATTCTCGCTGCTCCTTGGCGAGGCGCGACACACTGCCAGTCCGTCATCACGGTAAATAACAAGGTTCAGGTTGAGGCTGGAGAGAAGGAAACTCCCAACGAGTTCACACGTTTCTGCTCCTTCAAAACTCCCCATAGTAACGTCAAATGTTGAATTGTTCTTTTTTTGCCATGGTGTACTGTTGTGGATGAGTATGGAGTTTTTTGCGTGGATGATGATGTTTCTTTCGTTGCCTGTGATTGAGTCGTAGTCTGAGGCGAAGTCTAGTGCTTGAGTCAGTAGGTCTAGCGTGATGGAAGGGTAAAATTCTTCGATATATATATATATATATATATATATATATATATATATATATATATATATATATATATATATATATATAAAGTTGTGCTGTTGTTTGTCTTGGATGTTGTTAAACCATTTGATTACTGCTGCTGTATTTCTCCATTGGTTAAGTGGTGTTTTGTCCGTGATTTTTGTGTTGACTCTGTCGGGTAGAGGTCGGGTGCAATGTGAGCTGGGCGGTAGCCGAAGGCAGGGCACTTGGCGGTCCGATCCTCGGCTACAGAAGCTAGCTCTTGGGACGTGGAACGTCACCTCGCTGGGGGGGAAGGAGCCTGAGCTAGTGCGCGAGGTAGAGAAGTTCCGGTTGGATATAGTCGGACTCACCTCGACGCACAGCAAGGGCTCTGGAACCAGTTCTCTCGAGAGGGGATGGACTCTCTTCCACTCTGGCGTTGCCAGCAGTGAGAGGCGACGGGCTGGGGTGGCAATTCTTGTTGCCCCCCGGCTCAGAGCCTGCATGTTGGAGTTCAACCCGGTGGACGAGAGGGTAGCTTCCCTCCGCCTTCGGGTGGGGGGACGGGTCCTGACTGTTGTTTGCGCTTACGCGCCAAACAGCAGCTCAGAGTACCCACCCTTTTTGGATTCACTCGAGGGAGTACTTGAGAGTGCTCCCCCGGGTGATTCCCTCGTTATACTGGGGGACTTCAACGCTCATATTGGCAACGACAGTGAAACCTGGAGAGGCGTGATTGGGAAGAATGGCCGCCCGGATCTGAACCCAAGTGGTGTTTTGTTATTGGACTTTTGTGCCCGTCACGGATTGTCCATAACGAACACCATGTTCAAGCATAAGGGTGTCCATATGTGCACTTGGCACCAGGACACCCTAGGCCGCAGTTCTATGATCGACTTTGTAGTTGTGTCATCGGATTTGCGGCCTCATGTTTTGGACACTCGGGTGAAGAGAGGGGCGGAGCTTTCTACCGATCACCACCTGGTGGTGAGTTGGCTGCGATGGTGGGGGAGGATGCCGAACAGACCTGGCAGGCCCAAACGCATTGTGAGGGTTTGCTGGGAACGTCTGGCAGAGTCTCCTGTCAGAGAGAGTTTCAATTCCCACCTCCGGAAGAACTTTGAACATGTCACGAGGGAGGTGCTGGACATTGAGTCCGAGTGGACCATGTTCCGCACCTCTATTGTCGAGGCGGCTGATTGGAGCTGTGGCCGCAAGGTAGTTGGTGCCTGTCGTGGCGGTAATCCTAGAACCCGTTGGTGGACACCGGCGGTGAGGGATGCCGTCAAGCTGAAGAAGGAGTCCTATCGGGTTCTTTTGGCTCATGGGACTCCTGAGGCAGCGGACAGGTACCGACAGGCCAAGCGGTGTGCGGCTTCAGCGGTCGCGGAGGCAAAAACTCGGACATGGGAGGAGTTCGGGGAAGCCATGGAAAACGACTTCCGGACGGCTTCGAAGCGATTCTGGACCACCATCCACCGCCTCAGGAAGGGGAAGCAGTGCACTACCAACACCGTGTATGGTGCGGATGGTGTTCTGCTGACCTCGACTGCGGAAGTTGTGGATCGGTGGAGGGAATACTTCGAAGACCTCCTCAATCCCACCAACACGTCTTCCTATGAGGAAGCAGTGCCTGAGGAATCTGTGGTGGGCTCTCCTATTTCTGGGGCTGAGGTTGCTGAGGTAGTTAAAAAGCTCCTCGGTGGCAAGGCCCCGGGGGTGGATGAGATCCGCCCGGAGTTCCTTAAGGCTCTGGATGCTGTAGGGCTGTCTTGGTTGACAAGACTCTGCAGCATCGCGTGGACATCGGGGGCAGTACCTCTGGATTGGCAGACCGGGGTGGTGGTTCCTCTCTTTAAAAAGGGGAACCGGAGGGTGTGTTCTAACTATCGTGGGATCACACTCCTCAGCCTTCCCGGTAAGGTCTATTCAGGTGTACTGGAGAGGAGGCTACGCCGGATAGTCGAACCTCGGATTCAGGAGGAACAGTGTGGTTTTCGTCCTGGTCGTGGAACTGTGGACCAGCTCTATACTCTCGGCAGGGTCCTTGAGGGTGCATGGGAGTTTGCCCAACCAGTCTACATGTGCTTTGTGGACTTGGAGAAGGCATTCGACCGTGTCCCTCGGGAAGTCCTGTGGGGAGTGCTCAGAGAGTATGGGGTTTCGGACTGTCTGATTGTGGCGGTCCGCTCCCTGTATGATCAGTGTCAGAGCTTGGTTCGCATTGCCGGCAGTAAGTCGGACACGTTTCCGGTGAGGGTTGGACTCCGCCAAGGCTGCCCTTTGTCACCGATTCTGTTCATAACTTTTATGGACAGAATTTCTAGGCGCAGTCAAGGCGTTGAGGGGATCCGGTTTGGTGGCTGCAGGATTAGGTCTCTGCTTTTTGCAGATGATTTGGTCCTGATGGCTTCATCTGGCCAGGATCTTCAGCTCTCACTGGATCGGTTCGCAGCTGAGTGTGAAGCGACTGGGATGAGAATCAGCACCTCCAAGTCCGAGTCCATGGTTCTCGCCCGGAAAAGGGTGGAGTGCCATCTCCGGGTTGGGGAGGAGATCTTGCCCCAAGTGGAGGAGTTCAAGTACCTCGGAGTCTTGTTCACGAGTGAGGGAAGAGTGGATCGTGAGATCGACAGGCGGATCGGTGCGGCGTCTTCAGTAATGCGGACGCTATATCGATCCGTTGTGGTGAAGAAGGAGCTGAGCCGGAAGGCAAAGCTCTCAATTTACCGGTCGATCTACGTTCCCATCCTCACCTATGGTCATGAGCTTTGGGTTATGACCGAAAGGACAAGATCACGGGTACAAGCGGCCGAAATGAGTTTCCTCCGCCGGGTGGCGGGGCTCTCCCTTAGAGATAGGGTGAGAAGCTCTGTCATCCGGGGGGAGCTCAAAGTAAAGCCGCTGCTCCTCCGCATCGAGAGGAGCCAGATGAGGTGGTTCGGGCATCTGGTCAGGATGCCACCCGAGCGCCTCCCTAAGGAGGTGTTTAGGGCATGTCCGACCGGTAGGAGGCCACGAGGAAGACCCAGGACACGTTGGGAAGACTATGTCTCCCGGCTGGCCTGGGAACGCCTCGGGATCCCCCGGGAGGAGCTGGACGAAGTGGCTGGGGAGAGGGAAGTCTGGGCTTCCCTGCTTAGGCTGCTGCCCCCGCGACCCGACCTCGGATAAGCGGAAGAAGATGGATGGATGGATGGATGGATGGATGTCCAGGATTATTTTGCTGATTTTTCCTATTTCAGATTTAGTTGGGTTTATTAGTCGGCATGTTGGGTTATTTGCAAAGTTGGGTTTGTGGTCCTTCAATGTGATGAAGGCTTCCTTGTTGGCTGTATATATATATATATATATATATATATATATATATATATATATATATATATATATATATATAAGCACATTTCTCCATAAGAGACAATGTAAACATAAGAAATAATGTACACAAGAACAATGTGTTGCAGCCTCTGCAAAAGTCAATATTTTAGTAAAAGTTTGTATTTTAATCTCATTGTACCTGTGTATAGTGACAATAAAAGGCATTCTATTCTATACTTTGAACACAATAAAAAGCGCTATACAGTACTGTATATTAAAACAACATAACAAGGGGGTGATGGATCACCTATCTATTGCATACCAAAGGCAAAACAACCCGTGTACTGCCGACACACACTGTCACAAGCCCTGTGGTGCATTCCCAGTTGGAAATCCCAAAACTCCTTAACTTCATTAGCCTGATCACTGCAATAAAATTACAAAGACAAATAAAAATCCACTTTCTCTTGTCAGTTAATCTTCTTCGCATGCCACTAAAAGGAGGGTGTGTGGGGAAGGCAGTGTCGACAACGCTCTGGATACTTCCTCAATGTTTCAAACCACACATTGTTTGTCCATTGCTTTCTTTGAACTCTTATTGAATTAGCAAAACAAGACAAATGTGTAGGGGTGTAACAATTTGTTTTAACAACGATTCTATTCGATATATGTTGTTGCCAGTACGATTCAGGGTTATACTAAAAAAAAATGTAACGATACAATCCAAAATGATTCAGTGACTTGAAATAGATTCAGTAACTTTTTAGCAAAAAATCAAGCAGTGTGACTGTGAAGTAAATACTGAATATTGGAAACTGCAGGTGACGTTTCCTGTATTCCTGTAATTTCTTGTAAGAGAATTGTGGATAAATGAATTATGGATACAAACAAGCAAGTAAACAACATTTAATGGCCATTGCATTCACATCTTAGTTGAATAAAATGCAACCAACACTTTGGATTGAATTAACAGGAGGGTGCCTTTTCTGCTCACATTTTAAACATTCAAGAAATGTTCAATAAAATTACAGTAACCAACATTTTAAAAATAGATTTACCTGCTAAATAAAGTTCCCCGACTCGGCCACACAGTATCTGTTCTTCGTCCTGGCGTCACGGATGAAGGACAGCGTCCCAGGTGTGTGGAAGCATGTATTTCCGGAAGTTAGTTCATCACGTAGCTTGCTCCGCTGTCACTTCTGTTTTGTCACTTAGCGTCTTTTGCAGTGTTGGGTTAGTTACTGAAAACCAGTTAC
The DNA here is from genome assembly GCF_033978685.3 of Nerophis lumbriciformis. Lineage (NCBI taxonomy): Eukaryota > Metazoa > Chordata > Actinopteri > Syngnathiformes > Syngnathidae > Nerophis > Nerophis lumbriciformis. The sequence goes on along the minus strand of NC_084551.2, from coordinate 34,537,684 downwards.
TAGTTACAGTTACTAGTTACTTTATTTCAAAAGTAGCTCAGTTACTAACTCAGTTACTTAAACCAAAAGTAATGCGTTACTGTGAAAAGTAACTATTTAGTTACTTATATATTTATTTTAATTTTTTTTAAGGCCCCATTTAATGCCCTTTTAGCCTTCATTTCAGTACTGTTATTGCACTGGAGAATAATACAATCTGTTGATAAACTTGACATGCATTTGCATCACTGAACTCTGCTAAGCAATGTGGTCTTCATACAACACACAAAGACAAAGATATGTTTCAAAGGGCCAATTTGTTTCAGACCAGAACAAATTGACAAAACTATTTTAAATAGCTGCAACATAACATACATAAGTAACAAACAGCATAATAACAACATAGCTGTAAACCAAGAAAGGCACACTACATACATAAAGCCTAACCAGGCGTTTTTTCTCTCTCAAGGAATTCTGAAATAAAATCATGTCTGAAGCCCAGAACACTCTACACATTTCCCCACTTAGTTTAGAGAAAAGGAAATATTAGCCTGGCCCACTAGTATCCCTCTTTAGGTTTGTGAACTTTATAGTCTAAACATTTAGAGTGATGTGATAATCAAACACTCTAGAAGTCTAGAATGAAAGAGTATATAAGGGAATTGACAGAGTGTGTGTACCTTCAGTGTGCAGTGCCTCGTTAAAATCCAGCCGCTGTTGGAGGTGGAGGTGAAGTGTGTGTCTCTTTACTAGCTTCGTCGAAGCATGTTGTTTTTGTAGCTGTTTCAGCAGATTTGAATTGCGAGGATAGGATCTTTGATCCAAGACACAACTTACATTCAACTAAAATGTTCTTTTCTTTGTGGTCGATAAAAGAAAAGTACTGAAAATATCTCCATTTTAACAAACTCTGCTTCGGGGTTCGCCATGACGTCTTGTTAGTAGACACAGACACGCCCCCTCCCACACACACACACACACACACACACACACATACACACAGACAGTGCGCGGCGCGCCTCTTCCTTGTTGCCTCTTCCGCAGCGCTGCAATAAAACACTCAGATCTTCTCAGTTTCTAGCCGATACTACATAAAAAATAACGCAGTAACGCATCATGTAGTAACGGTAACTGAGTTACTGAATATAAAAAATAACGCGTTGGATTACTATTTACCGCCGATAGTAACGGTGTTACACTAACGCGGTCCCAACACTGGTCTTTTGTGGCTTAAAGTTAAGTTGTGGCTTTACATTATTGTGTTGTGTCGTTTGTATTTGTTGTGGCTGTTGACCAGATGCCCGAACCACCTCAGCTGGCTCCTCTCCATGTGGAGCAGCAGCGGCTTTACTTTGAGCTCCTCCTGAATGACACAGCTTCTTACCCTGTCTCTAAGGGAGCCCTGCCACCCGACAGAGGAAACTCATTTAGGCCGCTTGTACCCGTGATCTTGTCCTTTCGGTCATAGCCGAAAGCTCATAGAATAGAATATAGAATAGAATAGAATATATCTTTATTGTCATTGTACATTGTACAACGAAATTGTAAGCAAAACTAATTTAGTGCAAATTCATAACACATAAAACCATAAGAACATAGATAAATAGATAAAAATACATAAAATACATAAAAATAGCAAGCACACAGCTCACATGCACAGTCATTATTGTCGTCTTGTGTTCAGCGACACTATTGCTCTCGGGTAAAAAGTGTTCTTAAGTCTGTTTGTCCGGCATTTGATTGTCCAGTCACTCCTGCCCAAGGGCAGCAGTTCAAAAAGTTTATGTCCAGGGTGAGATGGGTCCCTTATGATGTTTTGGGCCTTTTTGAGGCACCTGGCACGACCGTAGGTGAGGATGGGAACGTAGATCGACCGGTAAATTGAGAGCTTTGTCAATTACTTAAGACGCCGCACCGATTCGCCTGTCGATCTCACGATCCACTCTCCCCTTACTCGTGAACACGACTCTGAGGTACTTGAACTCCTCCACTTGGGGCAAGATCTCCTCCCCAACACGGAGATGGCACTACACCCTTTTCCGGGCAAAAACCATGGACTCGGACTTGGGAGGTGCTGATTGTCATCCCGGTCGCTTCACACACGACTGCGAAACAATCCAGTGAGAGTTGAAGGTCCTAACCAGATGAAGCCATCAGGGCCACATCATCTGCAAGAAGCAGAGACCTGGAGCCACCAAACCGGATACCCTCAACGCCCTGACTGCGCCTAGAAATTCTGTCCATAAAGGTTTTTAACAGAATAGGTGACTTTTTTAGTGTCGATAGAATCGATCGATTCCCTTTGGATTGATACCTAATTTCTGAAAGACAAACTTGCACAGATCCATATACTAAAACAGGGGTCACCAACGCGGTGCCCGCGGGCACCAGGTAGCCCGTAAGGACCAGATGAGTAGCCCGCTGGCCTGTTCTAAAAATAGCTCAAATAGCAGCACTTACCAGTGAGCTGCCTCTATTTTTTAAATTGTATTTATTTACTAGCAAGCTGGTCTCGCTTTGCTCGACATTTGTAATTCTAAGAGAGACAAAACTCAAATAGAATTTGAAAATCCAAGAAAATATTTTAAAGACTTGGTCTTCACTAACTGACAAAGAAACAGTTAACAGATTTGGTGTCCAGTTCAAAGTGTGACATGATTTATTTAAAAATTTGAGAGTTGACTTTTGTATTTTACATGAGTTATTATTTGTACAAACATGGTGCAAAGTAATTCATGATTTGTTAAAAGATGTTAGTGGCTAGCTAGTTAAAATGGGATATTGTGATTTCACAAGACTGTCTTAGAAGTGATCATTTGAAAATGTTCAATTTGAAAAATGTGCACTTAGAGAAAATATAAAAAATAAAGTGTTGCATATTGATATTTATCTGTTTCTATATATATTTATTGTGAGAAATCATGAAGATGATCAGTGTTTCCACAAAGATAAATACCATTAATTATTAATAATAACATGGAGTTAAAGGTAAATTGAGCAAATTGGCTATTTCTGGCAATTTATTTAAGTGTGTATACAAACTGGTAGCCCCTGCGATGAGGTGGCGACTTGTCCAGGGTGTACCCCGCCTTCCGCCCGATTGTAGCTGAGATAGGCTCCAGCGCCCCCCGCGACCCCAAAGGGAATAAGCGGTAGAAAATGGATGGATGGAAACCGGTAGCCCTTCGCATTAATCAGTACCCAAGAAGTAGCTCTTGGTTTCAAAAAGGTTGGTGACCCCTGTACTAGAAAACTTGAAATATAAATTGATCTATCGATGTATCGATTAACTGTTGCACCCTTACAAATGTGTAAAAAAACACTTAAAAAGCACACAAAGTAGCACTAAACACAGTATTTAACGACAACACTATCGCCCACAATGGATGGCTGCGCTGCAGGCACACAATGAGTGTATGAAATATGTGTACATAGAGACAAGGTTTGGACAACAAAGCATATTTTCATTGTAAATCGAAAGCTCGTACAATGAGAAGTCCGTAAATCGTGGCTCCACTGTAATGTCTTAGTGTTGACCTATTTTCAGGGGACAGTAAAGCTGTACACTGACCAGTCTAAGTTGTGTTTCTACAGAATTGCCAGATGAGAAGTTATATTACAATGTTTGATCAAATGTGAGGGGTGTTGTGAGATACTGTAAATGTGATGGACTGCCAAATAGTTCTAGATAGTCATCAGTGGGCTTAGACTAAAACCAGTCAGTCACGAAAGGTTATTAACACAACTGTCACGTTCTCTCCCTACTTCCAGTGTTTTTGGGCATCACTGACTTGACAGTCTCCCAGGTGCGACACAACAGCATGTGTGTGCAATGGCAGCCTCATCTGCACGCTACGCTATACAGAGTCTCCATCCAGTCTACTCTCAGTAAGTGCAATTACTGTACATGTTTTTCATTGGAGGTGTTTACCTACCAGTCAAATACAGAAAAGATGCAATTATCATGTTTTAAGTTCCATGTTTTAACGTATTTTTTCAGGCAATAATTGTGGTCGTACACATCATTTAGAACAGCTTTTCCGTGCCCACAGATGGGTCTTGCTAAATTTGATGCTTTGCATTTAATTGGTTCTCTTTTGGGGTTTTTTTGTGTATTTGCTGTAATCCAAGCAGAGACTAGCAGATGCTAAACCACCTTCCTGGATGTGAAAGTGCAGCCTCTATCTTTATTCTAACAATTGTTTACTTCATAGTAGAAGAGCACATTGGAGCTACCTTATGATCAAATACGGACATAAAATGAAGCTAACAAAAAGGGAGATAAAACACAATTCTTAATACATTTGTGTACATTTGACATATTGACACATTTGTTGTAGTCATCCCATTCAGTCTGTTTCTCCAAATAAAAGATGATGTATTGCCTTTCCAAACACTGGGGCGGTGTGGCTCAGATGGTAGAGCAGCTGTTCAGAAACTTGAGGGTTCCTGTTACGAATCCTCTCTGCCATCCTAGTCACTGCCGCTGTGTCCTTGGGCATGACACTTCACCACGACAATGTACTGTAGAAGCAAACAAATCAATACTGTCATTTATTTCCTTTTCTTTAGGTAGTTTTTTTTGTCCATTTTGTTACCTGTTTTGTTTTGTTTTTTCAAATGTCACATAAACCAGAGGGTATTTGAGGAGTCACAATCGAATTTAACCTTAACAAAAAAATGCAGCTTTGAAAAGTCAAAAACTATGTCACCTGTTCCCTTGATCATGTGCTTTCTTGGTTGTGTTCTTGAAGACAGTCAGCGACAGGAAGTGAGCCTGGGGGGCGGGGCTTCCCGACAATGTTTCTACGACCTTGTTCCAAGCAGCCAATATGAGATCAGCGTTCATGCCCAGATGCATGAAATGGAAGGACCTCCCGTCTCCATCACGGACATGACACGTATGTTACACTGTAAAATTACAACATGGATGCAAAATGGCCAGGGGAGGACTTGACAATGGTTTTCCTTAATGCAACGACATTTCTAAATTGTGGGTTAATACCCCGGAAAAGGGTGGAGTGCCATCTGCGGGTTGGGGAGGAGACCCTGCCCCAAGTGGAGGAGTTCAAGTACCTCGGAGTCTTGTTCACGAGTGAGGGAAGAGTGGATCGTGAGATCGACAGGCGGATCGGTGCGGCATCTTCAGTAATGCGGACGCTGTATCGATCCGTTGTGGTGAAGAAGGAGCTGAGCCGGAAGGCAAAGCTCTCAATTTACCGGTCGATCTACGTTCCCATCCTCACCTATGGTCATGAGCTTTGGGTTATGACCGAAAGGACAAGATCACGGGTACAAGCGGCCGAAATGAGTTTCCTCCGCCGGGTGGCAGGGCTCTCCCTTAGAGATAGGGTGAGAAGCTCTGTCATCCGCGGGGAGCTCAAAGTAAAGCCGCTGCTCCTCCACATCGAGAGGAGCCAGATGAGGTGGTTCGGGCATCTGGTCAGGATGCCACCCGATCGCCTCCCTCGGGAGGTGTTTAGGGCACGTCCGACCGGTAGGAGGCCCCGGGGAAGACCCAGGACACGTTGGGAAGACTATGTCTCCCGGCTGGCCTGGGAACGCCTCGGGATCCCCCGGGAAGAGCTGGACGAAGTGGCTGGGGAGAGGGAAGTCTGGGCTTCCCTGCTTAGGCTGCTGCCCCCGCGACCCGACCTCGGATAAGCGGAAGAAGATGGATGGATGGATGTATGGGTTAATACTCCACAAATGTATCTCACATGAAAGTTCTTGGGGGATAATTGTATTACAACTTTGCAAAAACACCTTTATTATGAAGAAGATGTGTCTTATACAATATGATACAATGGGCGATATGAAACGGCTACACTTTGGTATCTAATGGTTATAGAGTAAGTAAAATTGCAGTCAACTTTTTCACTTTTATATGTTCTATATTTTACTTATCCCCTGATTTGAATTCTAAGTAGATTCTACGTGATTCTTGATTTACAGTTCCTTACATGCAAGCCTCTCTGCAGCTGTCTTTTTGACCTTCATCATATTTTTTTTTCCCAGAGTCTGTCTAAGTGAGGACTCTGGCTGTTGTTGCAGCCCATTGGTCAGGTGATGAGCTCAGTTGTATCACACAGCTCAGGGGACCTCAAGGGCTCAGCTCACTGTCAAGGTTTTAGATAGATAACACACAGACACACACACACACACACACACACACACACACCCAACAACACTCTGGATCAGCAGGTGTTATACTTTCACAAACAGTGGTGAATTAATTTGGTTGAACTGTAATTCCCCAAATAGTGGATTCTACTCCCACAGACACCATGTTTTAATTCTGGTCAATTTAAAACAAATCAGCATTAAAACAGCTCCTTCTTTCCTACCTCTGTAAATACGCAGGGTTTTAACTATAATTACTGAAAGTGGATCTATGGTGATTTTAATCTACATTTAAAACACTTCCTTGTAGGCCATATAATATATGTGTAATATACCTTGGTGTGAATTTTGCTCCAAAGTCACTTTTACAACCCACTTTGTGCATGTATCGGGAAGATGTTGGTTTGATCGCAAATGAAACCACACCTCACCCTCTCCAAAAGTATCGATTTATCTTTTCACCGTATACACTGTCTAATATATATATTGGAGACGAATGTCACAGCTATTTTTTTTTCAGACACAGGTTAAAATGAACTTCATAAACAGTGTATAGATTTACCCGGTCACAACATAAGGTATACTTGCACACATACTTGCCAACCCTCCCGAATTTTCTGGGAGACTCCCGAATTTCAGTGCCTCTCCCGAAAATCTCCCGGGACAACCATTCTCCCGAAAATCTCCCGATTTCCAGCCGGACAACTATATTGTGGGCGTGCCTTTAAGGCACTGCCTTTAGCGTCGTTTCTCACCTGAAAAGGAGATTATTATACATGTCTCCGTTATCCATAGGTTTATCTATAACCCATAAAGTAGGCAGGCACGGAGCTATTTCTCAGCGTGTGTTTATTCCAGCCGGCACGTTAATACATTGACACACAACATCCGGATTACCATCATGCATTGCTTCAAAACTACGGCAAGTTGTAATATCCAAAATTTCCAGCCGGACAAACAATATTGGGAGCGTGCCTTAAAGGCACTGCCTTTAGCGTACTCTCACCTGAAAAGGAGACTATTATATATGTCTCCGTTATCCATAGGTTTATCTATAACCCATAACACGCTGGCCGAATGGATATAGTCACTCATGAATGGTCAGAGAAGCACAAGGCGGCGGCAACGCAGTATTGTGGGCCACCTTGCAAGCAACATTTTGTTCTCATTTGCGGATGTTTTCAACAAATCCGTGAAGGATATGTTCCCGCAGTCAGAGATCGCTCGCCAGTACTCAAATGGCAGAACAAAAGCTACTCAAATAGTGAAAGGTAAGTGTTATTTGTATTTTAAGTAAGCAGCAAGTACAGTACAGTTAGTAGAACAACTGTGTTTTCATTACTGTTTACTGTACTATATATATACAGTATATATATATACATATATATATATATATGTATATATGTGTATATATATATATATATATATATATATATATATATATATATATATATATATATATATATATATAAGAAATACTTTAATTTCAGTGAATTCTAGCTATAAATATACTCCTCCACCTTCTATCATACATTTTAGCCAGCCGGACCTTGGTATAATAGGTACGATGGATTAACTTGCACTGAATAAGGCTGTATCTAGTACAAATAGAAGACTTATGAACTTTACTTAAAATCTCTATCCAGCTCTCCTCACATAGGGTCACTCCTGAATTACCCTCCCAAAGTGACTTAATTGAATTCAGAGAGTCTGGGTTTGAATGAAAAGTTTGATTGTATATACGTGTAATTGATCTTTTTAAAGTCGGAAGTGGTGTCAGAAAAGCATCTAAAACTGTGAGTCGGTAAGTTTAGAAACCTGGCAAAAGTTTTACGAACAAAACTGCGGATCTGTAGATATCTAAAAAAAAAAGTGTTGATTAGGCAGTGAAAATGTATCACATAGTTGCTGGAAAGAGGCACAAATTTTGTCAATTTATAAATCTTTAATGTTGTTGATCTCCAGACTTGACAATCTTAAAAAGGCACGATCGACAAAAGAGGGAAGGAAAGCATGGTTAGCAGTAATGGGTGCAAGACTAGAAATAGTCTATAAACCAAAATAGTGCTTAAACTGAACTAAATTTCTGAATGAAGTTTTTAAAATTTGATTTTTTTGTAAAAGCGGAAGTAGAAGAGTGGATGGGAGAGTGAACCAGAGCACTAAAAGGTTGGGTTGAGTTAGCCTCCATAACCAGCCATATTGCAGCCAATATTTAAGAATTATAATGTTGGTGGCCCAGTAGTAAAACCTAAAGTTTCATAGTGCTAATCCTCTTGACAATTTTGGTCTCTGTAAATATTGTTTACATAATCTTTGATATAACGATATTGGATCGACACCTATCTCTTGGAAGGCAAACTTGCCGAGCACAGATCGATATACTTGAAATTCACGAATATAAATAGATCTATCGATCAATTGTTACACCCCTATTAATAATACTAACACAGACTCTTGTAAATATGTTAACATATTAGTTAATGCTTACAATGCTGGTTTGATTTCATTACGATAGCACGTACAAATATGCAAGAAAACACTACAATTAAACGTGTGTCGGTTTAGTAAGTATGAATTGTTTTAGTTTTTGTAAAACTAACAAACATTGCTTGGAGTGATGAATGAAGAAGAATGATTGCTAACCAAAACAGCAGCACTTGCGGAGGTATGAATTTGACTGAAGTCTTACTGGCTGCCACTTTGGCAAGTCTTCTATGGTTCCAGTCACACATATGCTTCCTCCAGTGTTGTTTGCGTAGCTGCATTCCATTAAATTAGTTATACCCAGTCAGTCCTGCCCAGCATGTTGTGGTGTTTGATGTGTCTGACTATATGTATTTTGATTCTCGTGTTTTTGCTGTTTGAGTTACTAGGGCATCAAAGCAACAGTCATCATGGCATCCCCCGTCTGTAATTCTCCATAAACCAGACAACGGACAAAAACAGTTTGTCTCACTCTCATTAACAGCTCATGCTCAAAGGTCTGCACTCTGTTAAGAGCCATCATAGCTGTATATGGTTGTTAAAGTATTGCTAAAACAAGAAATATAATGGTGTACAAAGACTTGTGCACAGTATTATATGCATTATACTATTTGATGCAATTGTGAATTATTGTACAAATACACTTTGCAAAATGTCAGCCCCTCTAAAAGTATACCTCCATAGATGGCTGGCCACCATATTAAGAACAATTGTGTTGTAATACACATATCCTAATTCCACACATCCTAATTCATTTCATAATTTATGTCAGTGTAAAAAAATGTGCTTACTAATCCGTTCATGTATTCTGGTCATCATTAAGTGCTTTAACTTTTGTTGTGAAGCACAAAGCTAAACTTTACTTCTGATTGTTTTTGTTTTTTTAATCAATAGATTACATTAGATTATTCTCCCAGAATTAGAACACTTGAAGTGCTTATACTGATTCAGTATTTATGCATCAGCTACGTTTGCCATCTGTTTGACACAAACTCTTTATTAAGAAACTTGAACATGTTTATTCTTATGTTACATTCATCATCTCATTATTGGAATTAATGTATTTTCTTACTATATTTTCATAAGTCCTTTTTGAGCTATTTGTACGTGTGCCCAAATCTTCTCCTTCCCGCCAACTAATCGTCTTGGCACGGACATATCCCTTCGCCGGGGGTTGTTTTTTACTGTGAAAAACAGCCCATGGACAGACACACTGGATTGATGAAAATACTTTCGCTGTCCTCGGGTTATTAGGGAACAGATGGGCCAAACGGAAAGTTGTTTTTGTTTTTGCTGTAACTTAGCGATGGAAAGAAAACACCATAAATGCATTGCTTTTATACTTGCTGTTTGTAACCACACTACATCCCGGAAAGATCTAGAACAGACCTGGCCAACCCGCGGCTCTCGAGCCTCATGCGGTTCTTTGGCTGGTTTCATGCGGCTCTTAACTCTGTTATGAGAGTAGCATATGTGTGTGTGTGGCCCTTTAAGATATGACAGCATGTGAGGTGAGTGACGTCAGTGAGTGAGTTGGCGAGAGAGATGAGGGAGCGGTAACAGTCCGTGGTGCAGGTGCTAGTAGCTTGGTGGATGGCTGCGTGCAAGACACCAATAAAGTCACAAAGTTGCGATAAACCGCCGGTCTCGTCATTCACCCTTGAGTCCGGAGCTTTAAAGACCCACTGCCGGGTAAAGTGAAGGGTGTTACCCCCGAAGTACATCGGCCCTCGAGGAACGTCTCCTATGCGCTCCTCGACTACGGTCTGGGAGCCGGAAGCAGGAAAGGTGTAACAACTCTATTAGTGCCTTAGTGTTTACCATGAAGTCTTTATTTTGACAGCCCTTCGCGGTAAACTTGTCTGAGTCCAAACTGAGGCAGTATTTGTCATTGATAAAACTTTCGGCGAATCAAAATTTATGACCAATAAAAACGCAATAAAAGGGGATGGAAATTTGACCCGGCAAATATAAACAAAAGAAAACACTGCCGTAAAGCGATAATCGAGACAATAAAAAAACAAGCAAACCGGGCGGTAGGTAAAAAAAAAAAAATCAGCGTCCGGGTGACACGCGGGCTTCAGAAATTGCGCGTCCTTTCTGATTTCAATGCGTAAAAAGACACACAAAGTGCGGTAACGCCAACACTGCTTGACAGTATAACAAAATAAGTCACTTCGGAAGGCAGCCTGTTCTTTAGGCAGCTGGGGGTCGATCACCGGGTTGAGACGTGCATGGAGGAGGCGTTCCAAGACCTTATATGGAACACACAGCAGTGAGATGGGTCGGTATCCCTTAGGGTCATCGCTAGGCTTGTTTGGCTTCGGCATAGCGATCACCTTGGCACGACGCCAGATCTTTGACAGCTTCAGACATCGGAGACACATGGGAGAAGAAGGAGCACAGCCAGACGATTGCCTTCTTGCCTTGATGTTTTATGTATTCCGGATGGATGCCGTCGATGCCTGGTGCCTTACCCGTTTTCAGCCGTTGGATGGCCTGCCCGATTTCTTGTGTTGTGAAATCGTAGGATAGGTTGAGATCACAGCCTGGTGCCCTGTGCAGCTCACGGACTTTTGCCGATGTTCTTCTGCTGAAGTCCTTGTCTGCATTGGGGTAGCGGCCGTTGCTCAGCAATAGTGGCGCGATGGAATTTGCAGTGATGGGACATTGTGCTGGGGTTGTCGACCTGCCCATCAGCTTGTTCACGCGTGCGCCTAAAGTCAAGGCGCCCCTTTGCCATGCAAGCCCACGAGCTGCTCAGCACAACACCAACTGATACTTCCAAGGCCACCTGGGTCAAGACGAGATGGAGAGAACAGTGGAAGTTAGCAGAACCATCTAGGCTGCACCACCACACCGACGACCCCACAGACGTCTCCGGCCAGGAACTGCCCCGGAAGCAGTGGACAACCCTCAACCGCTTGAGGACCGGCGTCGGACGCTACGGAGCAGCGATGAAGAGGTGGGGACTTGCGGAAGATGCCTCCTGCGAGTGTGGGGACCCAGTCCAGACAGTAGAGCATATAGTAACTAGTTGCCCCAAACACCAGCCACCAAATGGCGAACATGGTCTGATTGACCTGGACGATGACACGTTGACCTGGCTCGCCTTAACAGAGCTGAAAATCTAGACACACGACAGAAGAAGAAAATAAGTCACATTTATATTCTGTAACATTCACAGTTTTAAAAAAAAGTGCAGAGGTAGAAATATTACAAATAACCTCTTGCATACAATGTAAACATAAATAATGCCTGAAAACAAGTTAATTATATTTCAACAAAACACAGCAGACGAGCTCTCACCCTGCACAGCTGTTTTGTGCTTTGTAGTGTTCTGCCCCTCCCTCACGAATGCCGCTTCGTGCGCTGGCCTCCACGATTTGTTTTGTTTTTAACCCGTTCTTAACCCTGGACGTACATTGAAAATACACGCAACCCTAACTCAAAATGCCGGACATTTGAGGCATTTAAGAAACCCGGGGAAAAGAGGACGTATGGTCAGTCTAACATAAGAAGAAGAAGCCGAAGCCGGTTTGAGTGACGTCAAACGTGCATGTGCGTGAGATCACAGTAGTAAACAATTTGTGACATTTTTAACAGAGTTTTTTTGTTGAACATAATGGCAAGCCATTCTGCCGTATATGTCAAGCGTCATTAGCGCATTTCAAAGCTTCAATTCTTCAGCGTCACAAGGAATGCCAGAAGTCCCACTAAGCAACATGCATAGTAACAGAAAAAATATTATATTTTTGTTTGTGGACTTGGTTGAACTGAGAGTTTGTGTGTGTGAGACAGTGCACACAATGTTAATTGTTGAAAATAACTGGCCTGTGGTCTTAGTACTGTAGGAGTCATGTTGGCGTGTGACATTTACAATAAATCTGGCTGAGCAGAGGTCTATGTATGTGTGTGTGTGTGTGTGTGTGTGTGTGTGTGTGTGTGTGTGTGCGTGCGTGCGTGCGTGCGTGCGTGCGTGCGTGCGTGCGTGCGTGCGTGCGTGCGTGCGTGCGTGCGTGCGTGCGTGCGTGTGCGCGCGCGCGTGTGTGTGTGTGTGAGGAACGGATGGGGTGATGTTCATGTGTGCCCATGTGTAGGATGTGGCTCTTTACAGTAACACAGTAAAACAAAAGTGGCTCTTAATCTCTGAATGGTTGGCCACCCCTGATCTAGAACAGGGGTATCAAACATACAGCAGGTTTTATCAGCCCCGCGAGATGAGTTTGCCAGGTATGAAAATAAGATGTCATTTTTGATTGATAGAAACGTCTGTTTTTATTGTGTCCACTAGATGTGACAAAAGCAATTCTTTGTATCCTCTAAGACTGCCGTGAGAGCGCGCATGACTTCAGAGGGGGCGGAGCTATGTGGCGTATGTCAACACTTCCGTGTTTATACACTACATACTTATGCAGCCTATTAGTGATAGTATACAAAATGTGGATTGTTACGTTCAAGCCTCGATTGTCAAAGATGTTGCCAATGTAACCTGTGACATTTCTATCCAAATAGATACTTTTAGGGATACTCACCTACTCAGTGGCCTAGTGGTTAGCGTGTCCGCCCGGAGATTGGTAGGTTGTGAGTTCAAACCCCGGCCGAGTCATACCAAAGACTTTAAAAATGGGACCAATTACCTCCCTGCTTGGCACTCAGCATCAAGAGTTGGAATTGGGGGTTAAATCACCAAAATTGATTCCCGGGCACGGCCACCGCTGCTGCTCACTGCTCCCCTCACCTCCCAGGGGGTGAACAAGGGGATGGGTCAAATGCAGAAGACACATTTCACCACACCTAGTGTGTGTGTGACAATCATTGGTACTTTAACTTAACTTTTATTATCTGTACATTTCGTGTTGTACTTATAACTGGGGACACATTTTCTGGGTGCACATAAATATGATGAAATATATCCCCTTCTAACTTCATGTGTGATAAATGAAATTAGTCCAAATTCACAAGTTTTGTTGTAGATGATGCTACATTTGAATAAAATAAACCACATGATGTAAGTATATCAGTTGAGGAAAATTTGTAAATTACATTAATAATATCCTGTAATTTGATATTGATATTATTATTCATTTCATCTTATGATAGATTAAAAAAATAACACCAATGAGAGCATGTTAAAACTCTGCAAGACTCTATTCTACCTATTATTATGATGAACATTATCACATAATTTATTCTGAAAGTATAAATAACAAAAAATTAAGATAGGATACTATTAACAGCATCATGTAAGTGTAAAAAAAATCTATTATGATTTGAAACATTTTCAAAATGTGCTTGTTTTATTGTTAAACAAAGAAAACAATCTGAAGTTGTCTTTATTTTTAAGTTATATGCCATGATTTTACCAGTCCGTTCAGTTGGGAATAGATTTTCCTCCATGTGGCCCCTGAGCTAAAATGACTTTGACACCCCTTGTCTAGAAAGACTATTGAAAAATGTTTCAGTTTAATAGCTACAAGCTGCTGTTATCTGCCATCACAGATTCACAGTGTGTCTGTGTGTGTGTGTTTCTCTGTCCATGTATATGTGTGTCTAGTGCCAACACCCACTCAGGCTCCGACTGAACCTCCTGCCACAGAGCCCCCTCCCACAATCCCGCCTGCTAAAGAAGGTGAGTAAGAAGTTCAAAGCGAACACAGTATATGCACTTTTATGCTATGTCGTGCATGTATTCGTGCTGCTACTTCACATAACATCCTAAAACTATTGTATAACAACTAATAGACTAAAGTATAAGGTTATTTCTTGTATAAAATGCTATACAATTGTACCTCAGTTTTTGTTAGTAATCGATTCCAAGGTTCGGCAAAGACCGAATCTTACAAAAACCGAAGCAAAATACACTGCTGTATTACTGTATTTCATATCAACATAATGATGGGGTGATGGATAAACTTTCTATTTAATAAAAAAAAAGCCCCCAAAAATTAACAACCAGTTGAACTGTCCTTGTTTTCAGCCGCCTTGCCGACACACACACATGCATTGTCACTAGCCCTGTGGTGCACTCACAGTTTAAAATTGCAAAACTCCTCACCTTTAGCAGCCAGGTCGCAAAATGATTGGGAATAAAAAAGTTAAATGCACTTCACCTTTTTTGCGGTGCAGCCAAAGGAAGGGAGAAGGGGGTAATGGGGAAATAGGGTTGCCACCCGCTCCGTAAAATACGGAATCGACCCGTAATTGGGATTGAAATCTTGCATCCCGTATTGAACCAATACGGGGCGCGGTTTCTTCCGTATTTTCCTATTTGTCCCATGCGTCTGTCACACACACACCTGAACACTGAATTCAACAATAATGAACAAAATAGAAGCTTAGCGTACCCCCGGGTGTGGCTGTACATGATACATCTGGTTCGCTCTCCTCTGTGTCAAATCCTGTCCAACTCCTCTGCCTACATGCAGCTGTCACGCCAAATTTCTTCCCCCTACAAAAACCTTCCCCCCCATTTACTTCCGGGGTCATTTCCTCTTACGTAATTTCCTCTTACTAACGTCATTTCCTCTTACGTCATTGACAGCTATTGATAACACTTCGGCTTTGACACAGGACAGCAGCACACACAATATTGTAGTGAAATGGTTTCAACAATAATGTTGATTTAAAGTACAGACATTTAACAGTATTATATATTAATTAATAATAGTGAAATGGTTTTAACAATAATGTTGATTTAAAGTACAGACATTTAACAGTATTATATATTAATCAATATTAGTGAAATGGTTTCAACAAAAATGTTAATTTAAAGTACAGACATTTAACAGTATTATATATTAATTAATATTAGTGAAATGGTTTCAACAATAATGTTGATTTAAAGTACAGACATTTAACAGTATTATATATTAATTAGTATTAGTGAAATGGTTTCAACAGTAATGTTGATTTAAAGTACAGACATTTAACAGTATTATATATTAATTAATATTAGTGAAATGGTTTCAACAATAATGTTGATTTAAAGTACAGACATTTAACAGTATTATATATTAATTAGTATTAGTGAAATGGTTTCAACAGTAATGTTGATTTAAAGTACAGACATTTAACAGTATTATATATTAATATTAGTGAAATGGTTTCAACAATAATGTTGATTTAAAGTACAGACATTTAACAGTATTATATATTAATTAATATTAGTGAAATGGTTTCAACAATAATGTTGATTTAAAGTACATACATTTAACAGTATTATATATTAATTAATATTAGTGAAATGGTTTCAACAATAATGTTGATTTAAAGTACAGACATTTAACAGTATTATATATTAATTAATATTAGTGAAATGGTTTCAACAATAATGTTGATTTAAAGTACAGACATATAACAGTATTATATATTAATTAATATTTTGTGCACGTTACCACGAAGACAGAGGTTCCCAGCAGCGGCCCTAACACTCCGCCTGAAATTTTCCCTAACACTCCGCCTGGAATTTTTCGAAGCCTGCTGGTGTTTGACATAAGTCCCCTGGGAAAGATAAAGACAAGTGTCATTCAGTGACACCACCATTTTCAAAAGATTTGGATTCTATCGATCGCTGTCAATGACGTAAGAGGAAATGACGTAAGTAAGAGGAAATGACCCCGGAAGTAAATGGGGGGGGGGAGAAATTTGACGTGACACAGCCCCACCCCTCTTTCTGCCTGCACGCAGCCCCGCCCCTCTGTCTGCCTGCACGCGGCCCCGCCCCTCTGCGCTGTTTATCTTGATGGTTGCCTAGTTACGCTGCTGACCGCACCAGGGTGCACCGCGCATTAAAAAAAATGTCTACAGCAGAAACTCCACCGCGTCCTCAACCTCAAACGAGAAAACACCTCCAAAAAAATTCACTTTTTCTCCTTTTTTTCTCTTCATCTTTTAATTTGGGTTCACACAAAAAAAGTGTTTAATTTTACTATAGTTCTCTTAAAGTGTCCCCAGACAGGCTTTGTTCCAGCACTTTATATGAATATAATACAGTATATGCTCGAGTACAGTCTATTCAGCCTTTAACATGTACTTGTATACACACAAGTGTTTCATTTGTTTCCTCTTAATGTAAAAGTGTCCCCAATCGTTTCATTTACAGCACTTTATATACTTACATTTCATTTAAGTATTGTCCTCTTTCAGGAAAGGTGTCCCCAGACAGGCTTTGTTTAATTTACAGCACTTTATAGGCCAGGCCTATAAGCTCAAGTTCAGGCTAATTACGATACATGGACGTAATAATGTATCTAAACATGTATACACAAGTTCAACTGTTTCATTTAGTTTTTTGGGTGTTAAACTGCAAAGCGTTGTTTAATTTACAACACTTTAGCAATGTTCATTGCTAATAAAGAACTTTAAACTTTAAGTATGACCAAATGCTTTCTTGACTTCCCCTTCCTCACTGACCACCAAGTGACCACAGGGGCCAGGGCCCAGAGGCTAATATGACGTGGAAGATAATGTCAATTAAATCAAAGCATTTAGTTTTTTCATATACAAGATACACATGTTTCTATGCATTTCAGGGTTTTGGAGAGCCAAACCCTCAAATTTATTTCGGCCGTGCAGTTTCACCGTGCCGCCGTGTACTGTGTTCCTTATTTCCAGTTCTGAAAGGTGGCAACCCTATGGGGAAATGTCGACAACGCTATGGACACTTCCTGAATATTTTAAACCACACACCGTCTATCCATTGCTTTGTTTGGACTCTTTTTGAGCTAGAAAAAGTACAAACATGCTGGAAAAAAGCTAAACAATTAGCACAGTAGCTAACGACAGAACTGCTCTGCCTGCACGCATAAAATGTGCTGCAGGCCGACACTGGTCAAATTAAATAACTGTACACTGAGAAAAAGTTTGTACAACAAAGCATATTTCTATTTTGTCTGTGCTTCGTAATTTGAACATTTTGTGTGAGGGTTTTGTAAATTACTGTTTGACTGTATTATGGTCATTATGACGACATGCATCAGGTAAGTACTTGGTAGTCGGTAAAGGTATGCTCTTACTGTGTCAGATTTGCTTAACAAGTTACCTTGACAAACGTCACACGTTAATGATTGCACAATTTAGCAAGTCCAAAAAGGAGTAGGAATAAGGAGAGCTTATGTACAAACGTCCTTTTGAAACTTTGACACTTTATCTGAGCTGGATTACCTCTGAAATTATTTTAGAGATTTATTATGTATGTATTGGGTGAGGGGGGGGGGCACGCTTTGAACTGATATAGAATGGGGGCAGAAAAAAAAATCATTGTTAACCAACTCAGGCTATTTATTGCACTTTTTGTTTTGCTGTAATTGGAAAAATATGAAAATAATTTATGAGTCATGTAACAAACTATAAAAATATATACACAGATAAATAGTGCATTGAGTATACATGTGATGGGTATTGTAATTGCCTAAAATGAGAGAATACGTTTGTAATCATGAAATCATCCAGGGAACTGTCTGATTCTGTACAGCTTAAGAGCTTTATGCACATAAATGTGGCAAACTCCCCACTTTTTAAAATGTTATATGTCTTGCCCCTTTGCTGTCAAATAACCGAGAAAGACCTCAGTCCTAGGAAGTGGAAACGTAACAAAGTGTAAGCCTTCTGTCAGTTCTTTTACTTCCACCCAAATGCCCCACCAAATCAGTTTCAACGGCAAAGAAAAACACTCTTGAAAGGAGACAAACAAGATTGAAAGATGCGAAACGAAGTCACTCCCACCCTCATCGTTCCTTCACTTCCGCAGTTCCTGTCGGATAAGCTCGGCTGAAAGTCTGACCCGCAACACAAACTCGTCAGACATGCTCTAACATGCATCCTTAACCCGTCTGTTGTAATTCAAGACGTTTCTTAACTTTTGTAAAAAAACACATACTGTAGGTCAAAAATATGCTTTGGTGAAATGCAGACAGCAAAACCACCACATTTCATGTAGATATTCATGTACATATTCATTTCACCCACTCTGTACATTTTGCACAGAGTGTATAGAGTGTACACTGTTCTCTTCCACACCTTTCTTTGCACTTCTATATTTTTTATATTTTTATATATTTACACATTGTTTTCTTGCATGCACACATCACACTGTATGGAATGGCTTCAATCTCGTTACCCTGCGTAATGACAATAAAGCTGATTCTGATTCTGATATAAAAAAATTATGTGCAAGAGCACGCATGCAATGTTATTTGAAGAGAAATTATTTTGGGAGATACAATACAGGGACCTAGAGAATGTGAGAAAAAGACATAAGTATTGGCTGCTAAAGCATTACAGCTTGTAAAACTTCCTAATGAAAAAACTTTGTGCCTGACCTTTATCTCAACATTTCTGACTGGTGGTAGTTCTGTAAAAATATAAAATGACATTTGTCTCATTGATGATAAAGTAATACCATCTCACGTTGGATTTTTTGTAAGTTTTAGGTTCTATTGGTGTACCAAACATACTTTGTTCTCATGGTACAGTTTCAAACTGATCATGAGCAGGGAAAAAAAAATGTTATTTCATAGATTTCAAAGGCTAAAAGCATATTTACAGCAGCAACAAGAGGGATGTATCTCCCGCCAAGGAAAATAGCAGAGGGAGCATCACTGTTGGACTGGGAATGCAAATTATCAGCTACTTTGGGGAATACGTCTAAATAATTTAGATATATACAGTAGATTGCTGAACGTTCTTTATTCTTTTTTATTCAAACCCCAGAGTGACATTCATGGCTACGAAAAATGTTCTGCTGCACTTAATACCCCAAGAGCACGTTGGCCATTTGGGACAGCCCAGACTTTTTCTAACACGGTCCAGTAAAGCTCAGAAGTTGAGGGAGAAGATTCTTGAGGTGATCAAGAACATGATGGTTACTCTGGCTGAGCTCTACAGACCTTATGTGGGGATGGGAGAAAGTTACAGATGATGGACAATGAAAACATTTCCCCACAGACATACTGAGTAGCAACTATATCTTCTTTTACCAGGATGTTGCTATAAAAACAAGAAGAAATACAGGTGCACTTTGCTGTTGCTGTATAAGCCTATTTTGCACATTTTTGTGTAACATGTTGGTAAGATGTTTTTTTTAATTGTTTTAGTAATTATTTACAGATCCTTCAATAAATGTCCCTATTATAATGAGTTTAATGTGCACATTTTAGTGTTTTGATCCGTTGCCCGTATCATAGTTTGTTTACGATTATTTAGGTTGTGATTCACTTGTGGTTTCAGTTCTGTTTTCAGCACCCTTGAGTTTGTGTGTTTTGGTTGTCATGGGTGCTGATTGTTTTCACCTGCCTCTGATTAGTGTTTGGCACGCTCACCTGCTGCCGGGCACTAATCAGAGGCAGGTGAAAACAACAGGCACCCACGACAACCAAAACACACAAACTCAAGGGTGCTGAAAACAGAACTGAAACCACAAGTGAATCCCAACCTAAATAAATGTAAACAAACTATGATACGGGTAATGGATCATAACAGTTAGTTGATTATATCCTGTGCTCTTTGGGGTTAATGTAACAAATAACACTTAAAACATTAATAATAAAGTCATAAAATTGCAAGCTAAGCAATGTTATTTATTTATTTATTATTTTTTTGTCAGTTTTTTTAAAAAAACCTTAAAATGTCCCAACTTTTGCAGCAACTTAGTGAAAAAGATGCCGAAAAAATCAGGCATTTTAGGCCGCAACAATCCAAAAAATGCCCGCAAATTCAACGAGGGACTGTTTTACACAGAGAATCCCTTTTATTAACAGGTATAACTTACTGGTGTGTTATGGCACAGTAACTACATCCGAAAGCAGAACATTGACATGGCGATGATTCCAGCCAAATATGTATCTGTACATGCACTGTAGGGATGGACAACTAATCGAATAATAGAACAATTTCAATTTTGGCTTTTCATGATCATAACAGTATTATAATCTGGTAAAAAACTAACGATTAATTGGCTATGTAACATGCTTGCAAAGTCCTGAGCTTACATTGGTGTAATGGAAGAGTGAGTGTTTGAGTGAACACAAGACTATGTCTACTAGAAGTTTGGGATATCATCTCACCCTGGTTACTACTTTTCATTTGACACAGTGCTAGAATGTCTAATCAATAATTACTAAAGCCAACAACAACCAAAAATAAGGCATTTCCGTGTTGATTTAACCATTGGTGGAGTCACAGAATTGGCCAATAAAACAGAATCCACTGTTAAACGCAGAATATCACGGAAATTGACATAAATGTGAGTGCAATACTGTCATTGTGAGGAGAAGGAAATTTTTTGGGGGGAAAATACATCCCAGAAACACTCAACCGCCGCGTACTCAACTAAACAATGTTGAGACAGCCACGTAAAACAGCGACTCAACGACAAAGCAAGCTGGCAAGAGCAATCCACACACAACACATTGCATATGCTCGTGTTGTGAACGCCATTCTCGATGTAACATCAATGCACAAACAGGACAGCAGTCACGACTTGAGAGGCTCCATCCTTTTTTGAACAGCCTCAAATCATCTCAATACTCTTAAAACTCAGAACATCAGCACACTTCCCCACTTCAAAATAACAGCGCTATTCGCAAAATCCAATTTGACTGCGCTAACAAAATAAAGGTTTCAACAAGTACCTTAAAAATAGTATGCTTTGACTTAAAATAATGGTCAAAATTGTCCAAAAATGTATTACACCAATAAATGTGAGGATTTTTGCATTTAATTAACAAACATTTTATTAAATTGGATTTGTGACAAAAAAAAGCACAAATAAGTGTAAAAGTAAAAAAAAAAAAAAATTTAAACACATTTGAAACCAAATTACAAAATGTTATTGTTTTATTATTTTGCTATTGTTATTTTAATTTATTGTTGTTCCTATTAATATTATTTACCGTATTTTTCGGACTATAAGTCGCAGTTTTTTTTCATAGTTTGGCCGGGGGTGCGACTTATACTCAGGAGCGATTTATGTGTGAAATTATTAACACATTACCGTAAAATACCAAATAATATTATTTAGCTCATTCACGTAAGAGACTAGACGTATAAGATTTCATGGGATCTAGCGATTAGGAGTGACAGATTGTTTGGTAAACGTATAGCATGTTCTATATGTTATAGTTATTTGAATGACTCTTACCATAATATGTTACGTTAACATACCAGGCACGTTCTCAGTTGGTTATTTATGCCTCATATAACGTACACTTATTCAGCCTGTTGTTCACTATTCTTTATTTATTTTAAATTGCCTTTCAAATGTCTATTCTTGGTGTTGGGTTTTATCAAATACATTTCCCCAAAAAATGCAACTTATACTCCAGTGCGACTTATGTATGTTTTTTTCCTTCTTTATTATGCATTTTCGGCCGGTGCTACTTATACTCCGGAGCGACTTATACTCCGAAAAATACGGTACTTGTTGTTCATTGGTTACTAATTTATATCTGTTGTTCTTTTAAATCATATTTAAATTTTAGTTTTGGTGGTGCAATAAATACTTATGTTTTCAAATTAATACATACCGTAATTGTGTTATTAATCGTGATTTCAATATCAATCCACATAATTGTGATGATCATTTTTGCCATAATCGTCCAGCCCTGACATGTACTGAGTAGGTGAGTAGGTGAGTAGGTGCAGAATATAGTACTATGTTCTGCACCTACTCAGTGGCCTTGTGGTTAGAGTGTCCACCCTGAGATCGGTAGGTTGTGAGTTCAAACCCCGGCCGAGTCATACCAAAGACTATAAAAATGGGACCTATTATCTCCCTGCTTGGCACTCAGCATCACGGGTTGGAATTGGGGGTTAAATCACCAAAAATTATTCCTGGGCTGCTCACTGCTCCCCTCACCTCCCAGGCGACACATTTCACCACACCTAGTGTGTGACAATCATTGGTACTTTAACTTTAACTTAACTAATATGCCATATCAGATGTAATATATCTCTCTCTTTGCAGTGTGCAAGGAGGCCAAAGCTGACCTGGCCTTCCTGGTGGATGGCTCTTGGTCCATTGGTGACGACAACTTCCTGAAGATCACAAATTTCCTGTATAGCACCATTGGATCTTTGGATCTAATTGGACCGGATGGCACTCAGGTGAGCTTTGTGGCAATGTCCAACCATAACAGTATGCCAGGTTTATGTTCTAAAGCAGGGTTCTTCAACGTTTTCCGGGTTAAGATCCCCTAAACTGATGGAGACTACTCATGTATCCTGGTTACAATTGTGTTTTAAATGGAACTGTTTCTAAAGTTAATACTAAGATATTTAAATAATACACCATTGTTTATTTGAAATGTGCATGGTACAGTGAGTAGGGTGGTCATGCCACTGCCATTCACAAAATATACTACAGTGTGCAGGATGAACATTAATGCCTATTTAAAGACATTTGAATTTGTGGAAACTTTTTTTTTTACCATAGGGAACAGTAGTGCACTCTTATCACAATGTTCCTAAGAGCTGGTCATAACAGAATAGATAATAATTAAAAACCTATATGATCAAATTGTAGTGCCACATGTTGCTTCATATGTTTCTGGCTTTTTATTTTCCTTCACTCACGTGAATTGATTATCTATGGTTTGTGAAACGTGTACGGTCTTGAGAAGCAATATAAAGCAGATGCTGGGGATATGGTCGACTGTGGCTAGTTAAAAACATATTACACATCCCATTTCAAAATAGACGCCTTTTTTAAACTAATTTTAAAACATGTACCACCCACACAAGTTATATATTTGCAAAATCTGCAAATGCATGCATACTTCCTGGCCTCAATGCAAAAGTCCAACAGTAGACTTATAGTAAATGAGGGAGCACTTATATTCTGTAATTTATTTCTACTGCACCTTTATGAGACATAAACTGCTTTACAGTATTGCTCTTTTCACCCCTTCATTTGGATCTCGACACACACTGATAATTACCTCAGCCAAAGATTTTCTACATATGTCAAACTAATACATTATTATTATTATTATGGCTTTTTTCTAGTTGTGTATTTAAAATGGAAAGATACACACTGGCTGGCAGATGTGACCTTCTAATAACTCTGCTCTTTATTTAGGGTTCCTGTTATTTTTAAGCATAATACCGTAAATACACAAGTGTTCACCAAACTATAGTTTATAAATGACAGCCAGATTATCATCCTAACTATGAAATGTTAGACATTAAAGATGACCTATGATTTTATTCTACTTTTAAAAAACTTCCTTGTGGTCTGCATTGCCAAGGTGTCAAAGTCAAGGCCTGCGGGCCAGATCCGGCCCGCAAATGAATCATCTATGGCCCCCGGGATGATATTTGATTAGTATTAGAACGCACCAATACTTCATCAGTGTTGGCGCTAGGAATTTTCAAAATGGGGTGCCAGGGACCCCATCAAGTCATAAAAATGGGGTCCGACAGTACATTTTGGTGTCCCACTTTTTTGTAACCGTTTTGAAAACAAATGATAAATGTATGCATTATCCTGTTATATCTCACATTCTATATTGTGTTTTGGAAAAAGGTTGTCATAACGGTTACTTACAGTAATTCATAAAAATAACAAAATACAAAACAAAACACATTTTTATACATATGTAAATGTATTCAGTTATAAACATTCATTCACTTTCTTCTTTCTTTCATGGATCTAAACTTTATCGCTGCCTGTATTTTTTTCTATATTTTTATTGTAGTATTTTCAGGATGCGTTTGTTCTATTTTTGGCCAAAGAAAACAATCTGAAGTTGTCTTTATTTTTTAGTGTTAATGCCATGATTTTCATAGTCCGGCCCGCGTGTGCACAGATTTTCCTCCATGCGGCCCCTGAGCTAAAATGAGCTTGACACCCCTGATCTATTGGATATGCTTTGGTGTCAATTTTGCTTCGCCGTCACTTTTATAACATTTGACTTTTATTTTTTGAGTCTGTAAGATGTTCGACTTCCGAGGCGTTCTCAGATTGCAAATGAAACCATGCCACACCTTTTCCAAAAGTATCATAATTGACCATTTCAAAATGTACACAGTTTATATATATATATATATATATATATATATATATATATATATATATATATATATATCTTCAAGTAGTTGCCGTTATTTTTATTTTAGAAAAAGTCGGAAATAAACTCATTAACAACATATAGATTCACCCGGTCACAACATTAGATACAACTGCACACTCTACCATCGATTCAGACTCCACATAAAAAAAGCTGTTTTCAGTGGTATTGATGTATTACAAATGTCACATCCATTTTCTTCCACTTATCTGATGTCGGATTGCGGGGGAAGCAGCCTAAACAGAGAAGCTGTCACATGTTGGTGTTATTATGCACATGCTAAGATTATATAAGAATAATCATCTTTTTGTGTTTACCATCACCTGAAGTGGAGGGTAAGGAGCTCCTCCCCTTCTGTCTGAGAGCTTGACCTAATGTCAAAATAAGAATGTCCACCTTGCTGATAGTCAGACTGCAAAACCCTGCAAACATCTCTAACGGTGTGCAAGCTTACGTCAAAATGCACGAGCCTTAAGATTTGACGCTTTGGCATTGTTTAACACAAGTATCCATCATTATAACATTTATAAATCAGAAAAAGACAAATTTCATCACAGGTCCCCTTTACATTCATAGTGGGCCTATGGTTTGCAAACAACAATAAAGTTACCGAAAGCAAGTTTTACAAGCTTGTTATGAACAAGAAACGCAACTTTTTTTTGAATAGGGATTTCTGCGGATAGTTTTCGTAAAAATTTGCATAACAACAAACAGCCTTGTGCCAAACGTAATGAGCAACGGAAGAACGAGGCGAGTTTTCGAAACAAGATGAAGATTGCAAACGAGTCAAGTCGGTTGTTTTTGTTTGTGAAAAGCATTTATGCGTCTCTTCTCATTTGCTGCCACTTTGTTTTGTGCCTGCAAAGTCTGTTTTCTGGCAAGTACAGTCTAAATGCATTACACTTTGCAACACATATCAAGTGGTTCCAGCATCACCGCCTTAAGGCTATAGCACAACTGGAAAACACTATTATCTTGATTCCCAGCATAAAATCTACCAGGAGTAATACTTTGAATCACGTTGCCAGGGTGAATCTACCAATCTGCTCAGCCTCAGAGCTATTCTTCTATATCCGGTTCATCAATAATGCTTGGCTATAGTAGACACCCCCACACCCCTTTAGTAATATGTCACCAGTGTTCAGCTGCCTCATTTGTCACTCTGTTGAGGTGCTTGCTACAGCCTTTTCTTCCATTTGTGCAGTACAGTATGTGCTCCTCGGCAATTTGCTACCCCCACCATGGCCCATAACCCAGTGATGGTGGGCTACCTACAGAAAAACAATTGCTTTAATGCCAGAAAGTTTGCGGTAAAATGAAAGTTGGCCGCCTTGAGCTAACACCAGCACCATTAGCAGTCTGGAGGTAATCATATTCCCTCAATGAAATGCACTTAGACTATGCAAAAGGCTCCTATTTGGGGAATTTGCATGTAAATATCTGTGTTGGCCCTGTGATGAGTTGGCGACTTGTCCAGGGTGTACCCCGCCTTCCGCCCGAATGCAGCTGAGATAGGCTCCAGCAACCCCCGCGACCCCGAAAGGGACAAGCGGTAGAAAATGGATGGATGGATGGATGGATATTTCAATTCATTACTAAATATGCTCCTTTGTGAACTGTATTAAGAACACCAACTCAGTTACGCTATGAAAACACTCATTACTCGTGACTAAAACAACATTTTGGTTTCTTCCACGTCAAATACAATGTGCAAAGCGCAAAATCAAAATGACTCGCTTTGTGGGTTCAGCATGTGTAGGATATTATGAGTGCTGTTTTAAATACCTAAGGCAGGGGCGTCAAACTCATTTTAGCTCAGGGGCCGCATGGAGGAAAATCTATTCCCACGTGGGCTGAATGGGTAAAATCATGGCATAATAACTTAAAAAAACAACTGCGACAACTTCAGATTGTTTTCTTTGTTTTACTTCGGTCCAAAATAGAAAAAGCACATTCTGAAAATGTACATATCACAAATATTCCTCTTGACAAAACATTTCAAGTAAGTTAAAAATTCTGAGGTAAAAATTGGTGCGGTTTCAAAAACACCATGAAGAACCCAATGAACTTAGACCTCAGTGTATCTACAAAGCAATTAAACTTTAAGTCACAAACTATCTAGGTTTGAACAAAAACTAAATTAAACATAAATAAAATCTCTTCTATGTATCAACTACCTTATTTGTCATTTCCACATATTATTCCTGTGGTAACTCAACAAACCATACAAACCGAGGTAGAAACTATTCAAGAGGGTTTAGTTTACTCCCTACCTTCCATGGTGGTACTTAGAGAACCAAGTGTTTTCTGAGGTGGTAGTTAGTGAAAAAAGTTTTGGAACCACTGCCTTGGTTGAGATTAGGGACTTTGGGCTCAAAGTTGTTGGTGACTTTGTAGAGTGTTGCGGTACCTCACATTTGTTCTAAGTATTTTCTTGTTATTTGTAGCTTGTCTTTTGTTTATGAAGAGTGTTTAATTATTTTGTAACCCAACTTGAGACTTGGCAGTTTACAAAATGTAATGTACATGTCATTGTCTGATATGTTTGTTACCTATCAATGTGTTTCTTTGTCCAGGTGGCCATTGCTCAGTTCAGTGACGATGCTCGGACAGAGGTCCAGTTGAGTTCCCATGGCAACAAAGAAGCATTGCTTGAAGCGATTCAGAGGATCAGATACAAGGGAGGCAACACAAAGACAGGTCAGTACATCTGACAGGAAACCCGGTATTGATTCATAAGGAACAGTCAACGGGGATATTTGGCTTTAGAACAACAGTCTACGTTGAGGACCGTTGGCAGCTGCTCATGAGCTTTGATTGGTACCACAGGATGCTCAGCAGCAGATGGAATTTCCCCAGGTATAGTATTAGGCGTTACGGTTTTGTCAACAGCTGTTTCCAAGGACAAGGACCAAATGTCGCTCCTCATTTTTAAGAAGCCTCATTTTGCTCGATAAAACCTAAAATTCACATTTACAAAAACAATCCCTAACAGCAGAACAGACGCAATCTGCTGCTGTGATATCATCAAAACACTAGAAAAGGAATTTAAAACAGATTGGAAGTTCACACAAAACTTTGAATCCTAGTGTATGCCACCATGTTTCCCAAGCAAACCTGCTGCAGGAGTGTGTAGGAATTTGTAATTTCCTTCCGGAAATACAATTTGCAAAGTATTTGTTAAAACCCTCACACACGCCACCCAGGAGAAAGACACTGAAGGCCTGAATCCTTAAAAAGCATTGTAGTCTCTGAAGCTGTTGTAATATTCATGTGAGAGCGTCAAGCTGCGTGAGTGAGCACAAGGTGAATGTCGGGAACGCTGATGCGTTAATGAGGCTTTACAGGGAATGCCCGTTGTCTTGAAGTGCTCTAAGTTTGGATCAGTGGCTTCTCAGCGAAACGGTGTCCTTGGGCTCTTCTCTCAGCTTCAGGGCTGATCCAAGCATCATTTCTACTCTTGATCTATTTATCTCGACCTAATCCCTTCTTTTCCATCGTTTCTCTCCTGTGGTACAACACCCTGCCGTTCGGTCTTCCTTTGTTCATTCACCCTTGTTTCCCCTTCCTTTTTCCTGTCATTTTAGCTTGTCATTTCCACGACACACCTCAAGGCGTGTAACATTACGCCATAATCACGATTAGGTAGGTACCTCAGTTTTAAGGTCTCAGTTCGGTTCGTTTGTAATACAGTCAGGAAACAAAATGCAAAGCATAACAGTGCTTGCCTTTTGTGAAAGTAGCTTTATTGGTTCTTAAAATAAAAATGCAATTAACAATATAAATAAAAACATTACACATATAGATACAAATTTTGAAGGATGCGTAGGGCCACTTTACTACCTAGTGTGCATTAAAGATGCTAAAATCAATCTAATTTAGGTTAAAACATAT
Organism: Nerophis lumbriciformis; assembly: GCF_033978685.3. Classification (NCBI taxonomy): domain Eukaryota; kingdom Metazoa; phylum Chordata; class Actinopteri; order Syngnathiformes; family Syngnathidae; genus Nerophis; species Nerophis lumbriciformis. Next base: position 34,509,131 of record NC_084551.2, on the reverse strand, counting down.
ACAGTACATTTTAGCTTTGTGTTATAGGTGACAAATTATTGTTATGTATTCATGAACAGTAAATGTTTCGGGTTTTTTTCAGAATAAGGCGACGGCTAATACAAAAAACCCCACAGTCGCTCGCCCTTTGCACACCACCTGCCTACAGACACTGTTTTTAGGGAAGTACAAAGATACAAACAAGTGCAATAGTAATAGTTTGAACTACCTGAATTATCTTCGATTTTTAGTTGCAGCGTGGCGCATTGTTTTTGTCGTATCCACTTGTCTTTGTTTGTTTATGTATTTCACCTGGAAGGGCAAATGGACGAAACAGGAGACTTTAAAAAAAAAAAGAAGAGGATCTTTGGGCTGGAGTTTCTGCTTGGCACTACTTCATACCATGGCTCCCGCTAACCTAAAGCCAAAATCATTATGCTTGTTGATATCGCAGTTTCCTTATTTCACTGTACCTTGAGCTCCCTTCTTACATGCAACACCTTAAAGTTTGACACAGAGTTGAGGCAACTCATGTTTTTACTCTCCTAATCCACACCTCCCTCGTTTTCCCCTCAAACTGTCCTCTCAAACTATGTTCAGGTCCCATGCTGTGCCTAAATCCCCCAAATCTTCAACTAAAAAACAGCTTTCTGCCTCTGTGACCTCATTTTTTTCTCGGAGAAGTATCTGTAGAGGGTGATGCCTGCCAACAAGAAACCTCACAGTTTAAATATGTTTTTCAATGCTGTCACAGAAAGTGTTAAGTATATCAGAGGAAGGTACGCAGCCCTATTTGTTCAACATTGATTGTTTCAAAACATAGATTTTTACACTTGGAAGCTTTCCGCCAACCATCCAGTAAACTGTTAACAACAACTCCTTCGTGCTGTCTCGAAATGCGTGTTAGGGATTCAATGTCGCATGCGGCTCTTTAGCGCCGCCCTAGTGGCTCTCTGGAGCTTTTTCAAAAATGTATGTAAAATGGAAAAAGATGAGGGGGAAAAAAATATTTTTGGTTTTAATATGGTTTCTGTAGGAGGACAAACATGACACAAACCTCCCTAATTGTTATAAAGCACACTGTTTGTATTAAACATGCTTCACTAAATCAAGTATTTGGCGAGCGCCGTTTTGTCCTACTAATTTTGGTGGTCCTTGAACTCACCGTAGTTTGTTTACATATATAACTTTCTCCGACTTTCTAGGACATGTTTTATGCCACTTATTTTTCTGTCTCATTTTGTTCACCAAACTTTTAATGTTGTGCGTGAATGCACAAAGGTGAGTTTTGTTGATGTTATTGACTTGTGTGGAGTGCTAATCGGGCATATTTGGTCACTGCATGACTGCAAGCTAATCGATGCTAACATGCTATTTAGGCTAGCTATATGTACATATTGCATCATTATGCCTCATTTGTAGGTATATTTGAGGTCATTTAGTTTCCTTTAAGTCCTCTTAATTCAATTTATATCTCATGACACACTATCTGTATGTAATATGGCTTTTAATTTTTTGCGGCTCCAGACAGATTTGTTTTTGTATTTTTGGTCCAATATGGCTCTTTCAACATTTTGGGTTGCTGACCCCTGCCCTAGACCAAAGCTTATCAGCTGGTGGCCCGCGGGCCAAATTCAGCCCGGAAATGACACCAAACCGTCCTCAGAGTTCAGTTCAAAAATTGGGAAAGACTAACATTTATGCAGCAAATTCCTGAAATCAATAGTGTTTCTGTTGTACAGAGGAGCATGGACAGTGTAAACACACATAACAGCGCTATTTTTGTCACTGACAAAAGAAATACAGATGTTTTACCTCCTATCCCTATTCAGACTCTTTGTGGCGCGTCACACTACTGCTGTGTCTTTCACAAAGTTGACATTAAAGCTGGGGTGTTTCGCAGTGCAGTCATAGGTCAGTAGTGTGAAGAGGAGAGGACTCAGCACACGTCCCTGGGGGGAGCCAGTGCTAAGGGTGGCGGAAGAAGAAACTGTGTTGTGGATCCTGACGGTCTGTTGGTCAGGAAGTCTGGGACCCAGTTCCCCTACAGTGAAGCACTCAACCCTAGTGTCTCCAGCTTTTTCACCAGGATCTGTGGGATAATGGTGTTTAAGGTGGAGGTGAAGACCAGGAAGAGCAGGCAGATGTAGAAGTCTCTGCTCTCCAAGTGGGGGAGGGCTGTGTGGACCACTGATGAGATGGCTCCCTGAGATTCCCTGTATACATGCTGGTGAGGGTCCACAATGACATCGATGGGAGTCTTAATCTGGCCCATGAGCAGCTTCTCTAAGCATTTCATGGCTATCGGAGTGAGGGTTACTGGCCGATAGTCATTCAGACATGTCTGTCCCTGTGGAGCTCTATGGTAGGAGAATGATGATCGCTGTCTTCAAGCAAGTCGGAACAGAAGGTAGTTAGAGCGAGTTGTTAAAAAAGTCAGTTAGCATCTCAGTCAGATGCTGGGCACAGTCCCTTAGTACCCGCCCTGGGAAGCTGTGTGGCCCTGTTGCTGAGGTTATGCTGAAGGGTGTGTAATCAGGTGATGGTTGGAGTCTGGCACTGGGGTTGTTTTTGTGGTCATCAAAGCAGACATTTGCACCCTGTATGTGAGTAATGCACTTGATGCCATAAGAGGAACTGCACTTTTTTAGAATTTGATCGATCATTCATTATCCTTTGGAGGGACACAAGAACTCATGATTAATTTTTTTAATGCATTCTAACTCGTGTATAAACGCTAGCAAAAGTCCACTAACAATAGAGCAAATGTGATTCGCTCTTTTTCGCCTATAAAGACTTCTAAAAACATCCAAAAGCCTTCAGCATAGTTTTATATACACGCTGTAAGTATGTGTAATGTAGTAACAGGTACATTAATAATAACCTAATATTTATGTATTTTGCTCATTTTAAGCTTACGGTGGCGTATTAAATTCACAGACGCATCACAACGTTCGCATAACAATAACAACCCTACTACTCATGGCAGATTTCATGAAAAATAACAAAGACTACTTTGGGACAAATTATGATCCAGAACCTTATATTATTTAGCCTGAATGTAAATTTTAGGAGCTGATTGATAAACAGATTACACTTTAGTGAAACACTAAGCAGCATGTATCAATATTGCTAAGTTCTAAACAAGATGTACAAACTACAAACATAATAAAACAATCACTTACTGTACAATGTTTGCTATAAATGGGACACAAAGATATTTGATGTTCATATCTTCCCATTCAGATGAAGAACCAATCATAATCCTCAAAAAGGTTATAAAAAAGGGTCCCACAAACTAGGGATGTCACAGTATGAACATTTCTTATCACAGTAAGGTTATTGTGACCTTGTGTTATCATTATTATCGCACTATTTTTAAATATGCTCAACGTTTTCAAAAAGTACTTATACTGAAATCGTTTAACCAAGTTTTAATAAAAAAATTTAAAAACACATTCAAAATGATTTTCATTGTAGAAGAAACATTATTGTTGATAAGAAAACTGTGTAGAAATTTAATGTGCATATGAAAACAATACAAGCATTGTAAACAAATGAATAAGGCAGAAACAAAGTAATAACATAAATAAATAAAAAATAAATATGGAAATTGGGCAAGATGGCACCTTATGGATATAAGATGTAACTGCACTTTTTGTCGATATAGATAAAAATAGTGTTCATATGTGAGATCTAGTCTTAGGTTGCCTCTACACTAAGACAGCTAAGGTTAAACAGGGTATAACCAACCTAACCTTATCCCTGTCCACACACACACAATGCCATCGTTTAAGCTTTGGGTTAAGACCTCCTCCCCCCTCCGTCCGCGGGCGCAACACGACTTAGTGGGAATGCGCAGGAAATGGCAGACGCGCATATTTTAGTCACCTCTGACCTGGAAGTGTATCATTGCCCGGCATATAAACATTGAAGAGATGCAAGCAAGATATTCATTTCGATTTCTTATCTCCGACTTGCTGTGCAAAGATACCGAAAATGGCTGTGAGTGTAACCAAGAAGAGGGATTTCTTTGACGAAGAGGTGGAGTTGTTACTGAAAGTAACAAACGATTACAATACCTCCATAGCAGCAAAAAACATTGACTGGGAGTCCTCTCCATCGAAGTATGGGGACATTCGGTTGTGATTTCTCGAGTGCTACCCCTCGCCGGTGGAGGCCAGTTCAAGCACCAAAGATTTGGACCTACACGTCTGATACAGTCTGCTTTGCCAGTCCAAATGCATTCGCTGTTTTCTGAAGTCTTCCCTCGTCGGCCAAGGAATACAAAGTACACGCTACCTTTTTTATCACATCGACGCGAGCCCGCATTCTCGTTGTCTCCCCTCCGACAAATGAACAAAGTTTTTCGAATCACAGCTGACCTGCACATTGGAAGGTTCTCTTGCCATTCCTCTGGCACAACACACTGGTTGACAAACATATCCCACCAAGCTGCCGTTCATCCAGGCCTTATCCAAAACCGTCGCTCAACATTGCTATGTTGCCATCTAAGATGTGGTGTATCCGAAATAGCTGCAATCACGTGTTTCCTTCTCTTAAGGTATTCATGTGTGATTTCTACAAGCGCCTATACATGTAGAAGAAGGAGAAACACGGGCATGTCTGGATGATTCGCCTCCATCTTTCTAGTGTTTCTAGTGTTTTATCTGCGTTAGCGCTTATAGTGACTATATCGCTAATACTTGGTTTATATTCAGGTCCCGAGATGTAAATTTAATATTTTTAGCGTTTTTTTAAACATTTTCTAGAGGGCTTTATGGCGCATGAGATGACTCCCATTAGCTACATTATTAACCACATCGCACTTGCCGTATTTTACGAATTACAAAGCACAAAAAACAACAACGTATGTGTTCTTGTCTTACTTTGGGATAGTGAATAATAGGCAAAAATCCCAAAAGATGAAGTTCCTCTTCAACCATGTTTTATTGGTGTGCCCCAATTTCTTCCAGTTTCTTGAAAACACCCCCAATAGTTGTTGGGGTTTTTTTTAGCTATAATCCTGCAGGGAGACTGGCAAAGCAACAAAAAAAACATAAGCTCCTTGGCAAAGGTAAAAATATCTTACTGCAAGAACAAAGGTTGGCAAGGCTTTGCAGGCTAAGACAGGAAAAGATTATTTTCAAGTATTTTTTATCTCTCACACCCGCGCTATGATGAGATAACTGGTGGTCTCATTCAAAGAAGTCTAATCCAAACAGACAAGGTTTACTTTACACAGAACACTGTTTCTCTGTTTTAATTGAACCATAATCTACTGCACTTTTGTATCATTCTGTCTATTTATTCTTATTTTTAACCCTCTTTTCAACTTCCTTCCCACATTCTTTATCTTAAATTTACTCTGCACATAACCATCGTTCCATGTCTGACCTCCTGGACCAGCCGTCCCCTCTGCTCATCGCCATGTCTCACTTTCAACCTGGCTGGCTTCTGTAATTCCACTCTCGCCATGTGTGATCCCAGGACAGTGTAGAAACAGATGTACCACTGGCAGATATCTGACAACATGACTCTTTATAGGCCAAGTGCTCGATCATTTGTCATTTCTGACAGCTGTGTGTAAAAAAAAAAAAAAAAAAAAAAAAAGCTGTGGATGTGTTCCAATAATTTGTTTTAGTTCGGTAAAGAATAATGAACTGTTGACAGGATTTATAAGGCATTAGAAAGCAGAAGCATATGGGCCTATCTCTGTCACTCCCACACCATTTACATTTAAAATATGCTCAATTTATTCTCACACTAGTATAAGAACCATGAGATGAGACAGCCATATAGCTTTTAATTAGTCTAACAGCCCTTGCATGTAGCGGTAACCAGGCAAGTGTGTGTGATGTGAATACAGAGAAACGGCAGTAAGGATCATGATCTCCACTCTCACACACCTGTCAGGTTGACTGGAGGCGAGGATATGCAATATGAAACTGTGGCTGATGTCTGCCATCCTCCAACATGTTCTAAAGGGAAAGGTTCAGCAGCTACATTTCTTTTCAGAACTGGATGTTTGCCCAGCAACATACTGTAGGTGCTTGTGAAGGCTTTTTGTGCAATTCAAAGCCCTTTCAGCATTATACCGTATACTGTATACTATACATGTTCCAAATATGGCTGACATCCTGCCACACCACCTGGAAGTTATGCAATAGTTAGTTGGGTAGTTAGAAACAAGTTGTGGACAGATCTTCATGGACGTTTCAGGAAATGTCCGAAATGGACGAGAATGTGGGCCTTAACGTTACCTTGCATTTAGGTTATGAAACTCAACTTCTAATATGTGTATGCTAGCTGCCCTCCAACCACAAAGACAAAGAGAGTTGAAGACTGACAAGTAAGGATTAGGGATGTCCAATAATGGTTTTTTGCCGATATCCGATAATCCGATATTGTCCAACTCTTTAATTACTGATACCGATATCAACCGATCCTGATGTATACAGTCGTGGAATTAACACATTATTATGCCTAATTTGGACAACCAGGTATGGTGAAGATAAGGTCCTTTTTTTAAATATAATAAAATAAAATAAGATAAATAAATTAAAAACATTTTGTTGAATAAAAAAGAAAGTAAAACAATATAAAATCAGTTACATAGAAATTAGTAATTAATGAAAATGAGTAAAATTAACTGTTAAAGGTTAGTATTATTAGTGGACCAGCAGCACGCACAATCATGTGTGCTTACGGACTGTATCCCTTGCAGACTGTATTGATATATATTGATATTTAATGTAGGAACCAGAATATTAATAACAGAAAGAAACAACCCTTTTGTGTGAATGAGTGTAAATGGGGGAGGGAGGTTTTTTGGGTTGGTGCACTAATTGTAAGTGTATCTTATGTTTTTTATGTTGATTTAATATATATATTTTTTTTAAAACAAAAAAAAAACCCGATACCGATAATAAAAAAACTGATACCGATCATTTCCGATATTACATTTTAAAGCATTTATCGGCCGATATCTAGTAACGATGTATACTGTTTGGATTTAATCGATACGATACCATTATCGATATTCCTTATCGATACCCGTATTTACCAGTACAATGTGTAATTTGTGTAACTAGAGATGTTAAAAAAATGCATCTTTATTGCAGTCTTTTTGGCATTAAGTTAACCTTCTTTTGCATGAAAGTCTTTTAACAACACCTGCTTTTTTAGTCTTGGGTGCACCGTGTAGTGCTGTCGTGTGTCGGCTCCATGGAGGTGAGTTGATTTCCCCTTGACAGCATTTCAGTCACATTGCGGCAATTTCCGCAACTGGCTGGGGACGTATCCTGTTTTTAGCCAACACTGATTCCGTCCGCGATTTCGATGGCATGTAAATTTGTAGTTGTGTTTACTTTAGCATACCGCTTTACCGGAAGTGGGTCGACTCTGATTGGATTGTTTGTTTTGCAGCGGCACCTGCAAGCTTGCACGTGTCATAGTTACGACGGTCAGCTTGATTAAAACAAAGTACCAATAGCCGTGTCATTAGTCCAGAATTTTAACGGTGAATGGACCGACCCAATTAGGAACCAGTACCTAAAAATACAGGTACTCGGTACACATCTCTACTGAGAAGAGGGTTCACGGCATTTAAAAAAAAAAAAATTCCCTATGAATAAAAGTTCTAGTCCGGATCGTCGCCTGGATTCAGGACTTTTGTTCTAATGAAAGGTAGGGCCTGGCTGAGGTCTGCTTTTCTAATTGGGCCATAATTAATTAGCAATGAAGCTTATAGGGCCAGACTAGCGTTTATGTTCATTAAGAACATTCAGTCTCACAAAATAAAGGTTTGTCACATTAATCGTACTGTAATACAGGGTTTAAATTCTGACCATATTGACCCAAATATTAGACGTCTCTGAATATAAGACACCCCTTCTTTTTCAAAAGTCAATTTTACAAAAGCATTTTTTAAGACAAAATAAAAAACACATTTTCATTATCAAATGATTACTTAGTTGTTTGATGACTGCTTCATTAATCACTGTTTTGTTGAAATATAGTCCTCTTTTGTTTGCCAACTTGGCCATCCCTTGAGACACTTCTTTTCTTACCAGGTCACTGGTGTGAGTGAGTGAAAGGGAGAAAAGCGCTTACTATCTTTGGGAGAAATCATTTGGCGACACTACGTAGGATTTTCAGACCATGTACTTTATTCAATACATATACAGTACTCTAATGCTATCTAAAGTATATTACAGTACAATGCTTTAATAACAATAACCACCTATAATATTCTATAGATTAAAAAATGAGGATTTCTGTGGAGTAAATTTTTTATTTGATCATTATTGCCAAAAAATTAATTTCTTGTTGTGACTTCTTATATTTCAGACATTTCTGCCCCTTCATGTAGAAATATGAAAATGTGTCAAAACATGCAGCCCCTACTCTAAGGACTGTGTTATTATTTATTTTTATAACATGAACTCAAACTTAAGTGGTATAAAATAATAACATTGTATACTTTTTTTGCTATCCAATGGTCATTTTATGCATCTGTAAAGCACTTTGAATTGCCTTCAGTATGAATTGTGTTCTATAAATAAACATGCAGATACAAACCACATATATATTTAATTATTGTTTTGTTTTCAGAAAAAAAAACTATGGGGAACAGTTTTTCTATTGAAACATTTAGTAAACATTGTTTTTCTTATTAGAAATTGCCATTCCGTTTCTCTACAAATGTCCTCATAATTATTATCAAAGTCATTAATATTTTTTATTTACTAATAATAACTATTATTATTGCTATTATTTTCAGCATTTTAATTATTATTACAACCATTTTTGACTAGTTTGATTGGAGAAATCGCATGGTTTATTACCTTATCATGATTTACCATATCCTATAGGCAGAGGTGGGTAGTAACGCGCTACATTTACTCCGTTACATCTACTTGAGTAACTTTTGGGATAAATTGTACTTCTAAGAGTAGTTTTAATGCAACATACTTTTACTTTTACTTGAGTATATTTATAGAGAAGAAACACTACTTTTACTCCGCTCCATTTATCTACATTCAGCTCGCTACTGATTGTTATCGATCTGTTAATGCACGCTTTGTTTGTTTTGGTTTGTCAGACAGACCTTCAAAGTAGGATCTATCACATGCCTGCGTTTCACCAATCAAATACAGTCACTCGTGACGTTTGACTCCGTTTCACCAATCAAACAGAGCCAGGCAGTCATGTCACCGCCTAGTCACGTGACCGCCGCTGAAACATAAGTTTCAGTGGCAAAACAACAACAAGCTTAAGCTTACATGAACTCAACGTCAAATTTGAGGAAGCACATGGCGGTAAGTAACGTTAGTAGATATTTTGACTGTCACCGTAGGCTGATGTTAGCTTCAGTTCCACACACACTCACGCATGCATAGAAACACCAATTTGAAGTGTACAGTGTGTTCTCAGGTGCAGCCCACACCTATCTGTTTATGGTTTGCGTAAAGGCTTTGTTATTTTCCTTTGTAATCTCTGCCTACTGAGCCTATGGTGCTGTTAAGTTATTGTGGCTCAATTTGCCTTAATTTTTTTTATGTTAATGTATCAGTGATGTGCGGTGAGGTTGATGGCTGGTGAGGCACTGACTTCATCACAGTCAGATTTACAAACATATGAACCCTAAAGAGTATCTTATTCACCATTTGATTGGCAGCAGTTAACGGGTTATGTTTAAGAGCTCATACCAGCATTCTTCGCTGCTTGGCAATCAGCATCAAGGGTTGGAATTGGGGGTTAAATCACCAAAAATGATTCCCGGGCGCGGCGCCGCTGCTGCCCACTGCTCCCCTCACCTCCCAGGGGGTGAACAAGGGGATGGGTCAAATGCAGACGACAAATTTCAATACACCTAGTGTGTGTGTGACAATCATTGGTACTTTAACTTAACTTTAACTTTACACATACAAACTGTACCACACAAAAAAGCACATTTAATAAAAAAAAACGTTATTATGGTCTTACCTTTACTTATAAATGAAGTCCACAACTAAAACCCTCACTTAAACTTTCCACGTGCAAGATTGAATCTATTTAAAAAAGTGTAACCGAGGGTTTATAAATGTCACCTATACTGTATGAAACTACAAAATAACAAACACGGAGGCTCCAGTTTACACAAGGACCACTTTATTTACCTTCTTTCAAAAACCTCCGCTCCACTCCGTGTCACATCACTTCCGCTCTTAGCGCCTTCAAAATAAGAGCTCAAGGCATATACTGTATAACAGCGCATAACCGGAACTTAACATCACAAAGAGAAAAGCCCATGAAAATTGGTTACAAAAGTTATTTAATAAGAAGCCAAAAAGTGCAAAAACAATAATGTTCGTGTTGGAGGAGTTGTGAATTAGATACACCTGCAGTCTGCAGGTGTACCTAATGTTGTGGCCCTGCAGTCATTCACAACTCCTCCAACACGAACATGATTGTTTTTGCACTTTTTGGCTTCTTATGAAATAACTTTTTTAAATAGATTCAATCTTGCACGTGGAAAGTTTAAGTGTGGGCTTTAGTTGATATAACAATTCTACGGCGGGGGTGTAGGAGGTGGGGTTACTGGAGCCTCAGCTAGTGCGTCTTTTGCAGCCGTTTTATGATCGCTCAGCACAACAAATACGTTACACACATACAGTTGTTGACAAAATACACTGTACATTATATACCTCAGCTAACTAAACTATGGAAATGTATAATATAGTTCATATAGCAATACAGTCTCACTGCACAGCAGGCCAGCAGTTAGCCGAGTCCGGAATCCATGTTGAGGCACTGAGTGACGTGCCTCAACTGGCTGCTGTTCACCGCACCGTCTCTTCTCAGTATTTGAACGGCAAATGTGAAAATTCAGCGATTTTGAATAAAAATAATCTAAAACTGGTTAAGTTAAATGGAAAATAACTCTATAGTATAATCACTGGATACATATAACAATTTAATTTTTTTTTTTTTCTTTTTACATTTTTTTTCTTTCCATGAATGCAGGTGAGGCCCAGCCTCTAGCGACTGCACGTCACAGTAATGTATTATTATTTAATATATATTATTGTTTTAGTTGCTTAAGAGATATTCCTGGCTCTGAATTTGCTCATTGCTATTTTTATGTTTCTGTACATTATTTGTTGTCGTCATCATTAAACGAACAGTTACTCAGTACTTGAGTAGTTTTTTCACAACATACTTTTTACTTTTACTCAAGAAAATACTTGGGTGACTACTCCTTATATTTACTTGAGTAATTAAACTCTAAAGTAACAGTACTCTTACTTGAGTACAATTTCTGGCTACTCTACCCACCTCTGCCTATAGGGTAGGACTTAGAATATATTTTGAGGTTCAAGTTGATTGATTTGTCTTTTAGTTCCAGCCAAAAATAAAAACCCTGAAACTTACTGTAGCTATGCTTCCTGAAATAATATGGACACTCCAGTAAAAACACAAGAAGCATTATAAAATAAAATGTTAATTGACAGGGGCACTTGTGTGGATAGATTTTCACAATTGTTCGTGTCATTATAAAAAGGTCACATGGAGCGCCGTGAACTATAAATACTAATCAGGGTGGACTGGGGCAGTAAGTGAGAAATGACGGCGCTCAAACAAATGTGTTCATAATTAGCCAATCAATCAAAGTAATAAGAACAGATTAATCCTTTTTACTATATATACTCGGTTCCCAAATTGTGGTAAGCCAATTGTCATAGGGTGTACGTCAAAAAAACAGTGTGACTACATTTATTTCTTGACTGGCTACATATATACAGTAGCCAACCTCGAACATGTCCTGGTGTATGTGCGTGAATTCATGAAGGGACATTTAAGGAAGGTGTGCGCACCTATTAAGATTTTTTTTTACCCTCAAAATTGATTTTATATATAATTACCGTAATTAGTCGCCCGTCCTGCCAGGGGGCCCGTTAGTGGTGGTGGATTTCCATTCCGCTGTTTACTTTTGTCCATGGCCCGGGTGATCGTCTTTGGCTTTGAGGCTGTGTTGTATGCATTTCGTTGTTTCTTCACAATGGCAAAGGTGAGTCAATAACATGCTAAATGGCTGACTGAATGATTGTGTGAGTATGTTTGATTTAAAGGGCCCCTATCATGCAAAAATTATTTTCTTACCTATTGGTACCTGATGTTGTGCATCTGGGATCTGCATAAGTCCTGAAAATTTGAAATCAAACTGTGGAAACATTGCGGAGATATTTATAAAACAATTTTGCCTTCCTTTTCTACTTCAGCCAAACAAGCTGTTAGGAATGTGCACAATTGGTGATGTCACAAATTGGGAGCAACGTCAGCGGAATATCCATATATGGTATAAATTTACACAAACTGCTTTGCGCGCGTCCGACATTTTTATTTCACGTAGCAACATATGTAGTCCGCATGAGAACACGCCCAAGATACGTCCCGAAGAACGAAAATGCTCTGTTATGGGTTGTAATACAGCTCAGTGGCCTTGTGGTTAGAGTGTCCACCCTGAGACTGGAAGATTGTGAGTTTAAACCCCGGCCGAGTCATACCAAAGGCTACAAAAAATGGGACCCATAAATGGGACCCATTGCCTCCCTGCTTGGCACTCAGCATCAAGGGTAGGAATTGGGGGTTAAATGGGACTTTAAATTTAACTATAACCTAAAACAGGACAGTATTCAAATCTCTAGTCTCATCTGAAAAAGTAAGAAGTGCTTGGCAAAAATTTTTGTTTTGCGGCAATGTGCCTTCAACTCGGAAGAAGTAGCTCTTCGTGGATGCAAACAACTTTGACGATTCCTACTTCACGAACCTGCAGCAATATAAAAATGGATTTTTCCAGAAGCTAATTTTTATGGCGGAGTCAGTGCCCACTCTTTATGGCAATGGAGGAGACAATGAAACAGTAGGTTAGAAATGTGTGAATGATACGTAGCTAGTTTAGCCTTTTAATGTGAGACAGTAGCATCACCGTCCTGCGGCAAAATTAAGAATGATTTTCCTAAAAACTACATTTAATTGGATTAGTGACTACTGTGTTTGATAATGGATGAGTAAGTAATATAATCTATTATTACGTCCGCGATGTAGCTCGTAGCGTAGCTTACTGTATCGGCTCTGCTTACAACTCGAAACAGCTGTGCAATGTAGTTATTTACATTATATAGAATAGAAAAGTATTTTATTGTCTATATATACATGGTATACATCCAGGATTTAGCATTAGAAAGTTAAACTCGGTAGAAGTTTTAGCCAGCGTATATTTACAGACCTGTACGTCAGTCGGGCTTTGTTCCTCTCTCTCTCTCGTCTGGCGACAACTTTGTCTCCTTCCTTGGTGCCGACAACAAACCACGGTGAGCACGCTGGTCTCTCTAGATCGTCTGGGATGTCGTGTTGTGGTGAGAGTCACCCAAAACAGGTGGCAGCTGGTGGCGGTCACCAATGTCCATAGTGTAAATTAAAAGCAAGGCGGGGGCAAAGGCTCACTCAGCGTGAGAGTATGTGGTAAGGAAAGGTTAATTTTCTCACAACTCCGCCTGTCAAAACCAACCGTTTTGAAAGGGAGCAAAACAGTGGCTAGAAAATAGGTCTGTAAAAAAAAATCTATGCAGATTTTGTCAGGTCCAAACACCGAACTATATATTACACAAGACAAGAAGAAGGAATCAGGCAGAGACAGAGTCCAATGTTGCTCATGAGGAGAAACGTTTGGGGCTGCACATTCAGTTAAAGTCTCCCACCACGCTCTAATGTACAGCCCCCGCGCTCCTCTATTAATTCAGGAGTTCCCTAGTTAACATCACTGAGCCTGCCTCTATAGGAAGTGGTCACACATTATGCAAAGCAGCTCCAGTACGCACAATACGTGACGGAATGTGCTGGGGGCCTTTTGATTGCCTTGTCTCTGCTTCGTCTGCGTGCTGTCGCCTTATCTTCGTTGCGGTCCTGGTACGTCCTTGGCTGTTAGCGGGCTAAAACAAAGAAAACATCTGCGGCGAGGCCACCCCTCATATGCCGTGGAAGATAACAAGTTGTGTGCCCTTGCACGAAGCAGAAAAGAGCACAATAGATAATAACTATAGCAACAACCTTTAAGCATAAGAGTTGTGTGATAACTTATACATCATTATTCTAACAGATTTGTCACCAAACAACCATTATTACATATTATGTAGACCCCAAGGAGTGATCATGATATGATCCCTTTATTACAAACACTTTCATGGGTGCACCGTGACCCGGTCGGTTTTTATATTGGTCTGATGTGACATAAATTAGCAGCATCATTGTATACGGCACAGGGTTCATAGCATGGGAAAAAGTGAAGCTTATAGTACTGAAAATAGGGTACATAATAATGAATTGATATATCGAACATGTGCAAATTCATAGTTCATTGTGTGCCTAGTGTTAGAAACACCGGTTTATATTTTTTAAGTGTGCAGGAGTGAGGTCTATATGGTGTCAGATCATATACCTAAAGGCGCGGGCACTGCCATATGCAATTTATTTCACATTGACATTAAGGAACAGTTACGTTTAGGCTCTTATGATGTGCAATATGTTTTTACAATAGTTATGGTTGTAAATGTAACCCGCCTAGTTCAGTCCCTGCTCTTTCTCTTCTGCTCTAACCTGGGGCTACAGTATTAGCCGTAAGCTACCGTATTTTTCGGAGTATAAGTCGCACCTGCCGAAAATGCATAATAAAGAAGGAAAAAAACATATATAAGTCGCACTGGAGTATAAGTCGCATTTTTTGGGGAAATGTATTTGATAAAACCCAACACCAAGAATAGACATTTGAAAGGCAATTTAAAATAAATAAAGAATAGTGAACAATAGGCTGAATAAGTGTACGTTATATGAGGCATAAATAACCAACTGATAATGTGCCTGGTATGTTAACGTAACATATTATGGTAAGAGTCATTCAAATAACTATAACATATAGAACATGCTATACGTTTACCAAACAATCTGTCACTCCTATTCGCCAAATCCCATGAAATCTTATATGTCTAGTCTCTTACGTGAATGAGCTACATAATATTATTTGATATTTTACGGTAATGTGTTAATAATTTCACACATAAGTCGCTCCTGAGTATAAGTTGCACCCTCGGCCAAACTATGAAAAAAACTGCGACTTATAGTCAAAAGAATACGGTAGCTACTGCGTCAACAGCTGAATCGATTTTGCATTTGTAATACACAACACAATGCGATAGGACACCAATCTGTACTGACTGGAAAAACATGAACAATTATATTACAGTATCTGTAAAGTAGTAGCCCACATTTCATGTTTTTTTTTTTTTTACACAGCTAGCTCTGCAGCATACATACTCTAGTTGCAATAACAAACATGATGTGCTTCATGTACCATGATCTGTATTATAGTGACTCACTTGATGGACAGTTGTCCGTTTGGTCAAGCTGGCTGGGGACATTTTTTTCTGGTTTAGTTATGTCAAGCACTCCATTTATGTCAGCATAGTTTGGCTCCAAGTCCACATTTGCAGCGTTAAGTCACCCCGACCTCACTGTCTCGGCTTCCGTCTGCTCCAACGTTTCACCCTCTGTTTGTGCTCGCTTCTTGAAGCAGCAGTTCACCCCCTGTATATTTAGCTTCAAAAAGATAAGGTTGTAAATCTTCATTTGTCCATAAATAGTCATTTTTGTTGTCTGTTGCCAAATGCCTTGATTAGAGTCGACACACTTTTGTTTCCTGAAGTAGGAACACACGTTTGTTGCCGGAAGTTGGAAGTGCGTTGCTGTGGAAATAAGGTCTGGTAATGCATAAAATGAACAAAATATGGTAAATATTAAACGTATCACATATTGTTATGAACGTGTATTTTACTACATAATGTATGTACTTGCAGTGTGTATATAAAACATTGTTGGGGGATTTTAAGTTGTTTTAGAGGGCTTTCTAGGTTACAATGCTGACTCTCATTAGCCACATTATCTCTTTTATCATATTCAAAATTCTAAAAAAAAAAGACATGTATGTTCATGTCTCTCATAATGATTGGGAACAGTAGGCAAAAGTAAAGTGCAGTTCCCCTTTAAGTGACAAAACATCAAATATCAATCAAATATCAATAAATGTGATTGAGAAAATGCCATATTTTGATCAATCGTTGTCATAATTTGAAGGTTCTGTCTTGTAGCAGGTTCTTGGATACGTTCAAAGGTGTCCTGATTCATTTTATTGATTGGTAAGGTTTGCTGAGATTCCGCTTTTGAAAGTTCATCGACTTTCAACCTTTTTGACATTATTTTGTCTGGGGCATCCTTATCTGTAAACATCAGGAGCTGATTTAAATACAATTATTCTAAATGGAAATGGGAACTCTGCCCTCAACTCGACTGGCTGCAGACTTTGTTGGTCGCTTATTTTCCATGCAAATATTACCAGCAGGCTCCAAAGTGTATTTCATTAATGCCCGAGTGCAGGAATTAAATTGACTTGTTGTTCTAATTTGTAAATGATTTAAATTGCGTAGAGGGTCCCAAACATTCACTTCCATGATGGAAGAGAAGTGTTTTCATTTAATTAGTGGTTGAACAATATAACAGTATACAATTGTATTAATATAGTTGTGGTTGGTTTGTTATGTGCTGATTATTTGTTGGTTAACCGATATTGTTCAAAATCGTTAAGTAAGCATGGTTTATTCGACATGTGATATTTTATCATGAATTCAAATTTATTTATTTTGTCCTTTTGTCAGGTCGAGCCATCAAACATGTAAAGGAGTCCATTTTCACCTCAGATGCTGGAGCCAGGAGGGGGGTACCCAAAGTCCTAGTTGTTCTTACTGATGGACGTTCACAAGATGACGTGAATAAAGTGTCCAAGGAAATGCAGATGGAGGGTTTGTATTTTGTTGATGTAATCAGAAATGACCAGTGTTTGCATTTAAAATTTTAAAAATGTAATGCTGTGTATCAATTGTTGATACTGGAGCAGTGGTTCTTAACCTTGTTGGAGGTACCGAACCCCACCGGTTTCATATGTGCATTCACCGAACCCTTCTTTAGTGAAAAATAAAATGTTTTTTTTTTTCAAATTCAAGACAAAGGTATATGTTTTTTTACTGGTGCTCAAAATTAACCATGCATGAACATCACCTTGTTCAAAGAACAAAACCAACACAATGCATGAACTCACAACAAATTACACACCTGAAAACCAGTGTGACTTCTGCTGTTGCCGTATCCATAACACGACGATAGGGAGAAGTTTATATTTACACGATGAGTTGGGTGTGTCTTGACCTCCGAGGCGGAGGCTCCACTGAACCCCTGAGGCCGACTCACCGAACCCCTAGGGTTCGATCGAACCCAGGTTAAGAACCACTGTACTGGAGGCTTGTGGATGTTATTTCCATCCCCAACTCCTCATTATCCACTTTACGCCTTCATATGGATAATTTCTGGCTGCCTGTGTGTTTGTAATGACATTTAACTTATGCGTGGCTTCAAAAAAGCGCTTTTTATCCACTATCAGAGTCCTCAACCTGCTGAGGAAAACACCTATCACTCTAATTTACTTAACTATGCCATATAATCCTATTCCCAGGATACATCATCTTTGCAATCGGCTTTGCGGATGCAGATTACGGAGAACTAGTCAACATCGCCAGTAAGCCTAGCGATAGGCATGTCTTCTTCGTGGACGATCTGGATGCTGTGAAGAAAATCGAGGAGCAGCTCATTACTTTTGTCTGCGAGGCCGCCACTGCCAGTAAGTAACCCTACCTTGTGTTGAATACATAACAGAGGTTGAGGTTCTTACTAAATCATTCCTTTCTGCTGCTTTAAGCGTGTCCATCTATGATGATGAGTGGAAACACCATGGCTGGTAAGAGGGGACATGTACAGACTACATAAAATGTTACATATTACACCGATGAAGATTTGATGAGGCTCTGTCTCCTGCAGGTTTTCGAATGATGGAGAAGTTTGGCCTGGTGGAGAAGGAGTACAGCACTTTAGCTGGGGTTTCTCTCGAGCCAGGCTCATTCAACAGCTACCCCTGTTACAGGTTACACCGCGATGCCATGGTGTCACAACCCACCAAGTGAGTCAAGACAAAAGATTTAGTTTTTACTTTGCCTCTCCGCTTGGTTTCACTTTCTTGACTTCATAAGCAGGACAATCTTTCTGTTTTGAACTACAGCATTTATTCATGTCAGCGATTGGGATTGCGCGAAATCGACAATATACAATATAAATGATATAAATCTGGTCGACGATAGAGCTTTTAATACAAAAGTACAATCGTTATATCGTGATAATGCATGTTGATGACATCCCAGCTGTGTCCTGTAAACATGCTACACTACACAACGTAGGAGGATGCGCTAACCACAAGCTAGAGCTCTTGAATGTAAACAAATGTGGACACATCGATAAAAATTTCGACAGTAACGAGACCACCTATAGTATCAGTACTGAAAATGGTCGACACTACAGTGGTCAAATCGATATTTTTTATTATAAAAAATCTATTGTCATTTTTGTTATTGTTTACAAAATCCGGAAATAAGTTCCTGCACATGGGATCTAACAAAAAAAAAAAAAAAAAAATTTAAATCAGAGCCAATCGTAGGAAATAATGAAAATATTTAATTGACATTGTTACACTGCCATTCTGTGTTTTTGACTTTTTTTGTGTTTTGTTTGAAGTATCAGTATCAGTGTTGGTATGACCGATACCACCCCTGTAACTATTTGGTATTGCATACCCAAATTTGAAATATCGCCTAAAACTAATGTAAAGTATCCAAGCAACCAAAGAACAAGAGCTTATTACATTTTAACAAAAGTTTAGATGGAACCATGTCAAACAAGAAAGAAACCATCTATTACCGGTTGATTTGCAATACAAATAATAGCTGTAACAAAATAATACAATGGTAAATAACTGCCAAATTATGAGCTTTTATAACCCATTTCAAAATGGTTCTTTCATTATTTATATTCTAAATAATATATTGTGATAATATCAATATAATACACAGTCGAAGAGGAGGCACGTAAATAATACTGTCCAAAAAACAGAGCATCCTGAAGAGACGGTCAGAAAGCGGCTTGAAGATGGTTTGTAAAACATAATCTATGCGAAATTTT